>NC_080085.1:37900495-38200495 GCF_949987535.1 Balaenoptera acutorostrata
CTGTATCACATCTCTTAAATCTGTTCACCAGTTGAAGGAAATATAGGTTATTTCCATATCTTGGTTATTGTGAATAAGCTGCAGTGAACATGGAAGTGCAGATACATTTTGATATCCTGTTTTCATTTCCTTTGGATATATACCCAGAGTTGGAATAGCTGGATCATATGGTAGTTCTATTTTTAATTTTTTGAGGAGCCTCCATACTGTTTTCTATAATGGCTGCATCAATTTACATCCCCACCAACAGTGCAAGAGGGTTCCCTTTTCTCCACACCCTCTCCAACATTTGATATCTTTCTTCTTTTTAATGGTAGCCATTCTAACAGGTGTGAGGTGATATCTCATTGTGGTTTTGATTTGCATTTCCCTGATGATGTTGAGTACCTTTTCATGTACCTGATGGCCATTTGTATGTCTTCTATGGAAAAAAAAACGTTCTTTCAGTTCCTTTGCACATTTAAAAAATTTTTTTAATTTTATATTGGAGTATAGTTGATTAACAATGTTGTGTTAGTTTCAGGTGTACCACAAAGTGATTCCGTTTTACATATACATGTATCTATTCTTTTTCAAATTCTTTTCCCAATTAGGTTATTACAGAGTATTGAGCAGAGTTCCCTGTGCTATATAGTAGGTCCTTGTTGGTTATCTATTTTAAATATAGTAGTGTGTGTATGTCATTCTCCCTTTGCACATTTTTTATTCAGATTGTTTGATTTTTTGCTGCTGAGTTGTATGAGTTCTTTATATGTTTTGTATATTAACCCTTTATCCAATATAGTTTGCAGATATTTTCTCCTATTCTGTAGGTTGCTTTTTCATTTTGTTGGTGGTTTCTTTTGCTGTGCAGAAGCTTTTTAGTTTGATGTGGTACCCTTGCTTATTTTTGCTTTTCTTGCTTTTGCTTTTGGTATCAAATCCAAAAATAATTGTCAACATCAATATCAAGGAGCTTATCCCCTGTGTTTTCTTCTAGGAGTTTTATGCTTTTAGGTCATACGTTGAAGTCTTTAATCCGTTTTGAGTTGGTTTTTGTGTATCGTGTAAGAGAGAGGTCCAGTTTCATTCTTTTACCTGTGGCTTTCCAGTTTATATAACACCGTTTATTGAAGAGCCTATACTTTCTCCATTTTATATTCTTGGCTCCTTTGTCATAAATTAATTGACCACATGTGCATGGGTTTATTTCTGGGCTATCTGTTCTGTTCCATTGATCTGTGTGTCTGTTTTTATGCCAATACCATACAGTTTTGATTGCTATAGCTTTGTAATATAGTTTGAAATCAGAACGCGTGATGCCTCCAACTTTGTTCTTTTTTCTCAAGATTGCTTTGGCTATTTCAAGTATTTTGTGGTTCCATATGAATTATCGGATTTTTTTCTATTTTTGTGAAAAATACCATTGGAATTTTGATACAGATTGATTGAATCTGTAGATCACTTTGGGTAATATGGACATTTTAACAATATTAATTCTTCCAATCCACAAGTATGGAATATCTTTCCATTTCTTTGTGTCTTCTTCAATTTCTTTCACAAATGTCTTATAGTTTTCAGTATAAAGATCTTTAATGTCCTTGGTTAAATTTATTACTAAGTATTTTACTCCTTTTGATGCTATTATAAATGGTATCATTTTCTTAATTTCTCTTTCTGATAATTTGTTGTTAGTGTATAGAATTGCAACTGATTTTTAGTATATTAATTTTGTATCCTGCAACTTTACTGAAATCATTTATTCTAACAGTTTTTTGATGGAGTTAGGGTTTTCTATATACAATATCATGTCACCTGCAAATAGAGATAATTTTACTTCTTTTCTTCTGTTTTGGATGCCTTTATTTCTTTTTCTAGTCTAATTTCTTTGGATATTTATGCTGAATAAAAATGGTAAGAGTGGACAACCTTGTCTTGTTCCTGATCTCAGAGGAAATGCTGTCAGCTTTTCACCCTTGAGTATGATGCTAGCTGTGAGCTTGTCATATACAGAGTTTATTATAATGAGGTACATTGCTTCTATATCCAGTTTGTTGAGAGTTTTTATCAGAAAAGATGTTGAATTATGTAAAATCCTTTTTCTGCATCTATTGAGATGATCATATGATTTTTATCCTTCATTTTGTTAATGTGGTGTATCACATTGATTGATTTGTGGATATTGAACTATCATTGCATCCCTGGAATATTTTGCTGTGGACATTTGCATCTATATTTATCAGGGATATTGACCTGTAATTTTCTTTCCTTTAAAAAATTTTCTTTTCCTCGATTGGTTTTGGTATCAGGGTAATGTTGCCTTTGTAAAATGAGTTTGGAAATGTTCCCTCCTCTTCTACTTTTCAGAAGAGTTTGAAGTGGATTGGCATTAATTCTTCAAGTGTTTGGTAAAATTCACCAGTGAAGCCATATTGTTCTGAACTTTTGATTGTTAGATTTTTGATTACTGATTCAATCTCCTTACTTGTAATTGGTCTGTCCAGATTTTCTACTTTTTCATGATTCGGTCTGGGTAAGGTGTATGTTTCTAGGAATTTACCCATTTCTTCTAGGTCATCCAATTTTTTGGTGTAAAATTTTTCATAGTAGTTTCTTATGATTCTTTGTGTGGTATTATTTGTAAGGTATCCTCTTTTATTGCTAATTTTATTACCATCCTATCTCTTTTTTTCTTGGTGAGTCCAGCTAATGGTCTGTCTACTTTGTTTATCTTTTCAAAAAACCATCTCTTTTTTATCTTTCCTATTATCTTTTTAGTCTCTATTCATTTATTTCCATTCTGATCTTTGGTATTCTCTTCCTTCTGCTAACTTTGGGCTTAGCTTGTTCTTCTTTTTCTAGTGCCTTGAGGTGTCAAGTTGGGTTGTTTATTTGAGATCTTTCTTACTTCTCAATATGGGCCTTTATTGCTATAATCTTCCCTCCTAGAAATGCTTTTGTTGCATCCCATAAGTTTTGGTATGTTGTGCTTCCATTTTCTTTTGTCTCAAGATATTTTAAATTTTTTCTTTTGATTTCTTGTTTGACCCCCTGATTGTTCAGTAATGTGTTTAATTTCCATATATTTGTGAAATTTCCAGTTTCCTTCTTGTGATTGACTTCTGGTTTTATACCATTGTTGTCAGAAAATTTACTTGATATGATTTAAATGTTCTTAAATTTATTAAGACTTGTTTTGTGTTCTAACATATGATCTATCTTGGAGAATGTTCCATGTGTGCTTGAGAGGAATGCGTATTCTGCTGCTGTTGGATGGAATGTTCTGTAAACACATGTTAAGTCCATCTAGTCTAATGAGTAGTTTAAGGCCAATATTTCTTTATTGATTTTCTGTCTGGATGATCTCTCTATTGTTGAATGTGGGGTACTGAAGTCCCTTACTATTATTGTATTGCTATTTCTCCCTACAGATCTGTTAATATTTACTTTATATATTTAGGCTCTCCAGTGATGGGTGCATAAGTATATACAAATGTTATATCCTCTTGTTGGATTCCTCCTTTTATCATTATGTAATGCCCTTCTTTGTCTCTTGTTACAGTCTTTGGCTTAAGTCTATTTTATCTGACATAAGCATAGTACCCTTGCTTTTTTTTGGCTTCCATTTGTATAGAATATGTATTTTTTATTCTTTTATTTTCAGTGTGTTTGTGTTCTCAGAGCTGAACTGAGTCTCCTGTAGGTGGTATATAGTTGGATTTTTAAAAATCTAGTCAGCCAAAACTCTACATCTTTTAATTGGAGAATTTAGCTCATTTACATATGAAAAAAATTATTGATAGGTGTGGACTTACTATTTACATTTTGTTCATTGTTTTCTGGTTGCTTTATGATTCCTTTGATCCTTTTTTCCTCTCTTGTTCTTTTCCTTTGTGGTTTGATGATTTTCTGCAGTGGTATGTTTTGATTCGGTCCTCCTTATCTTTTGTGTATCTACTATAGGTTTTTGCTTTGTGGTTACCATGGCACTTACATAAAACATATTTATAATAGTCTATATTAAGCTGATAACACTTAACTTCAAATGTACACAAAAGCTCTACATTTATATACTACCTCCCCGTATTTTATGTTTTTTGATGTCACAATTTACATCTTTTTACATTGTATATCCATTAATGAATTATTATAGTTACAGCAATTTACAATACTTCTGTCTTTTAACTTCATACTAGAATTATGTGATTTACCCACTATTACAACATTAGAGTATTCTGAATTTAACTATTTTTTTCTTTACCAGTGAGTTTTATACTTTGATATGTTATCTTGTTGCTAATTAGCAACTTTTCATTTTATGAGCAAAGTTTCTTCAATTTATATATTTTAGATTCTTAAGTCAGTATATTGATTTTAAGGAGTAAAGGACTTTACAGAATGAATAGTTATGATATAGGCCATTTAGTCCATGAGCCTAAAATAATTAACGGTGTAGCCCGTTAAGAAAAATGTTACCGATCCCCTATTCTTTATGATTTTAATCATGTGAAATTTGTTGCGACTTGGTTTATGGCCCAGAATTTCATCATTTTTTGTAAATGTTCCATGTGTCTTTAAAATATATGTATTGTGCAGTTGTGGTTGTAATGTTCTATCTAGGTCAACTAGGTCAAGATTTTTTCAATTCATCTTTGCCCTTACTAGTTTTTTGTTGTCTTGTTCTTTTAGTTGCAGAAGAAATGTATATTAACCATATTCATGGAAAAAAGAGGAGTAAAGGACTTTTAAAAATGATAAATAAATGTATATTTTCCCATTTTCTTTTTTCCTCCACCTCCTTATCATCCACCCTCCATCTGCCTTGAGAGAGAGGGAGAGAAAGGCAGAAAGGAAGACAGGGAGGGAAGGAGGGAGGGAGAAAAGAGGGAAGGAAGGAAGGAAGGAAGGAAACAAAACAAAAATTATTTTTTCCATACCTTCATAGTTTTTAGAAATTTGACTCCTCCAGCTGCTGCTATTTAAAATACATAGCTGCTATAAACTACTATATAAAATATATAAACAACAAGGTCCTACTGTATAGTACAGGGAACTATATTTAATATCCTGTAATAAACCATAATGGAAAAGAATATGTAAAAGACTCTCTCTCTCTCTCTCTCTCTCTCTCTCTCTCTCTCTCTCTCTATATATATATATATATGTATCTGAATCGCTGTGCTGTACCCCAGAAACTAATATGATATTGTAAATCAACAGTATTTCAAAAAAATACATAAAATAAATACATGTATAATTCAATATAAATTTAGGAAAGGCATTACACTGAAAAATTTCCTCTTTGGTAAAACTGACACCAGCAAGTCATAGAGCTTGTCAGCATCTAAGGCTTCCCTGGGAGCCACTACAGAAACCTGCAGCAGGAGAAGGCATCTAATGGAGTGGCCTGCAGTTCTCAGCAGTGAATCCCAACGGGACTGCATTAGCATGATTCCAGCAGGAACTACTGCCCAGCTAGTTGTCAGGAGGAGTGTAGACAGAGGCTGACATCCTTTCTGCCTCTCTTATTTGGTCTCCCAGTTACAGAGCTTTCTGATGGTGGTCAAATTTTTCAGGCTGTCCACACTACACATGAGAAAGACCCAAATTAGCCTCTGTACTTCCTTCTCCCACTTTTAGTAGTCTGAGGGCTGAAATGTTGTCAGAGAAAGATCTGGTTTGATACTGTGGATCCTACTAAAATGCTGTCATTTTTACTTTTACTGTCAATTTTTAAATAGTACAAGCTTGAATAGTAGAAAAATAATAAATCAGAGCACTGTAAATAACTTATTAGTAGCTCCCTAATACTTGGGGCAGGAAATTATCTTAATCTTCCACTATTAGGGAGATGGCATGAAAAATTATTTCATCACAAGATACACAATGTTTATCCCTAAAATCAATGCAGGGTAATGTGATAACCAAATATTCTATCATGATTTTAAAGCCATTATCCAAATTGGTTGCTGAAAAAAGAAACTAAACATAATAAGAGCTGTGGAACCATTAATAATATTCTGGTCTTCCTAAAAGTTAGCAATAAGAATTCTCATCCAAAATTACAAACATAATTCAAAAATCACAGAGGACTCAAAGCAAAACACAAAATGACAGTCATGAAATTCATCAACAGCTCTAATAGCAACTTACATTTATATGATGCCTTACACTTTGAAATGCAATTTCACAGATGTTTTCTTAATATAATAATCCTTTGAAGTAAGTGTATATGCACCATTATTCCTGTTTTTCATATGAATGTACTGAGGCTCAGAGAGATTATGTAACATGGCAGTGTCAGACCTTCAATTCAGTTTTCCTGTCTTCAGAGTAGGTGTTTTTCTTTCTTTCTCTCTGCAGGTCATAGATGTTAATATTCATTACACAGTGGCCATTGGAAACCATCTCGAGTTGCCTGCAGAGCTCAAATATTCACCTATACATGGTGTGTGTGTGTGTGTGTGTGTGTGTGTGTGTGTGTGTGTGTGACCCTGATGCTAATGTTGTGCTTGTCTGTGGCATTGCTGGTCCCAAATGAAACACTTGGTAGTCATGTCTTCGCACGTTCTTCCACCTTATATCTAGGCTGAGCCTGTATTTATATTAGCCAAAGAATACAGTGAGATTGCTGCTGTGCCATTTCTGGGCCTAAGCCTTGAGAAGGCCTGCCATCTTCTGCTTTATACTCTCGGGAGCCTGGGATATCATGAAAGTCTGACTATTCTGCTGGAGCAGCTATCTGCATGGAGAGATCATGTGGAGAGGCCACATGGAGAGAGAGAAAAGCCCAGTCCTTCCAGAATCCTGGCTGGGCTGAGCCCCCAGCCGGTCAGCCTGCTGAATTTAGACACACTAGTGACCACTGGGAGGACTAACCGAAGAACCCCCCGGCTGAGCACAGCTCAGGCCACAGAATTGTGAGAAAAGAAAATGAATGTTGTTTTAAACTACTAAGTTTTGCGGTAGTTTGCTACACAGCAATAGATAATTGAAATAAATGTCAAAGCAATGTGCCTCAGGCTTCATTACTCTTTCCAAGTACACAGTTATTGAATGAGCGAGTATTCCCCAATCCTGTATCTCAAAGTCCTGATGACAGTTCTATGAATTCTGCATTGGATATTTTTCATCATCAGGGAAAAAGAAAAGCCTGCCGTGAAAGACCCCAAAATTCACAAAATTGACTTATTTTTTTTCTATCAGAGCAATAATGCTATGCAATGCCCCACTAGTTGTTTGAACCAAAGACCCAGGCACAACGTGGCTGCCTAGATATGAAATGACACTCCATAAACTTGCAATTTCATTTCTCATCCATGAATGCATTTGCATCCTATGAGGACTGCTCTGTATGCGGGCGCTTTCAATTCTGGAAATGTCATCTGGGAAAAGATAGCAGCAGCTTGGCCATGAAACCACAGGTTTGCAAATGAGCAAATTTTCAGCACTCTGTTCATTAGTGAAATCAATGAGACTTTTAAAGGACTGAGAAAAACTGTCGAAATATGAGAGGATGAAAATGATGAGATGAATGGGACTTCAGGTGTTTAGGGGTGAATGCAGGGGAAGCTCAACACGCTGAGTATCCTTTTATACATCCCAGCAGACCCCAAGCAGACTAAAGTCAGTCACATCAACCACATCAACTGCTCTGCCTCTAGGTCATTTGCAACTTCTGAGTATGTGTAACATGCTCTTTTGGGTCATTTCTTGGTTTAATTTCCTTTCTCTTCAGATTAAGACCATATCAGATATTGAGAGGTTTCCCTCAACTGTATGGTTTTAAAGACAGTCACTTTAAGAGATTTAACTTATTGTATATTTAAACCTTAATGCAAAAAATAATCAAGGTTTACATGATAAAACGGGGGAGGGGGACAGGCCTGAACTGATATATCATAAGATCGAGCTCTTTCATCTCACCCTCCAATGACTTGTGTTAATTTTTCTAGAGGCAACTGATGTTTGTTAAGAAACTAGCAAGGGACAAAGAAAAGCATAACATATAGCCCTTGCCTTCAAGGAGCTTAGAGGTTAGTTTGGAAAAAGAGTGATATGGGAGGATTTTAACCATTCTGAGTCAGAGAGCCTCAGAGGGGCTAATGATGAAATCAATCTCTCCTTCATTTGGAAAAAAATGGGCTCAAATGAAATACACACATTGGTTTCCTCACTTCTTTGTGCCAACAGGCAACAGGATTCCCTAGTCCCACCTCTTTTTGGTCACCAGAAATGCCTACGATCTTGAAATATATCAGGCAACCTATAGCAACTTAGATGAAATGAAGTCTTACAGTTGACAATGAAAAGGAAATTTCCTAGATATTTTTTGTAACAAAATAATCCTAAAAGGTAAGTGGAGCACGAACTATTATTCCCACTTTTTGGATAAATAAACTGAGGGAGGTCCATACAATAAATTTAAAAGTCAGGAGGTAATACACTCATAGATAATGGGTTGATGACTTTGAGCAAAAATTCTTCAGAAATATAAATCTTATTTTGTCCAGTTATCCCAATTGGGAATCAGAGGGAGCAATTATGAAGGAGTAGAGGATTTATATGAAAAGAAAGATAAGTATCCTGGAATGTACTAAGGGTAACTGTTCTTATGGAAAAAGAGGAATCCTAAACTCAGAGGTCATGAGGTTGGAGTCAGTCCCTCTCTCTACATACTGTTTGTAAGTGGGTGCCAAAAAGTACACAGAAACTGCCAACTCAAAGTAGAAAAGGAATGACAGGATTAACAGGGTGGAAGTTTCCTTTTCTTTCCCAGTGTTCAAACAATGCATGCTTCCTGGTGTGTAAGATAGTATTAGGCTTACTGTGTCTGGGTTATTTTCACTATATTGTATGCCAGCACACACATATGCATATTCACATGTACACAGACACACACGTTATCATCTTAGTTTACTGTATTTAGTGGACACATACCCTGGAAAGAACACAGGGCCCTTTCTATTTTCATCTGCATCATACTGATTGGCTGAGATGCTTTCAGCACCATGTTGAATAGAACTAGAACAAAATAGACTATTTTGTGGAATCTCAACTGTCCTAACACTTGACTTATAGAGTAGAGAATCTTTCCCATCTTCTCATGCCCCACAGCATCCTTTAGAATTGTTTGAACAGGATGTATTTTCTAGAACAAATCTAAGACATGAACTGGACCAATGGAAAATTCAGTTTTAATTTCTGGTCTCTAGTAAACGACTGTTGGGAAGTGGAGATATAGAATAATATCCTCCAAACTGAGAAGGAACTTTGAGACCGAAAAATGAAGTGGGCAACTCTGTAAAGTGCAATTATGAAGTTTATTGTGGGTAACTTACAGGCAGGAAAGATCAGGTAGATGGAAGATCCAGAGGCATTTGCAGCTGTACTCCACACCACCGAAAGGGGTACACGGGAATTTAAAGGGGCCAAAGCTAAAAATAGAATCTGACTACCAAGTGAAAAAGCAGTCCACACCAACTGGAAGAGGGGATTTTTCCTCCCCCCGGGCATCTCATGACCATTAACCATCTGCATCAGCAAAACGTACTCTTCCAGTTTTCATATCAGATGAAGGCAAGGGTAGAAGTTGATAGGGAACTTATCTGACTTGGGTGCATTCCTTGTGAGTGGGCTAAAGTTCAATAACACCAAAAGGGGAGGGGGTAGGAGTGCAGGCCCAAGATGGAGCTGACAAAATGGAGTCACTGTGGTTCAGCCACACAAAGATTCAAACTCTTTGTGCCTCAGCACCTTTTTAGTAAATTATAAATTGGGGATGATTAGAATAGAGTCCAGTCGCTTCCTGATGGACATTTAGCCATGTTAGAAATTCCTTGCTATTAGTTTGACATGCAAGAAACAAATTTATTGTAAATATGGGATCGTTGTTATTTTTTCCCCATTGATCCTGTAGACTCAAATAAGAGATAATACAATGTATAACCTTGTTTATACTGGCATTTTTTCCCTCCTCCCTCCGCATGAGAGCTAAAGGAAAGATACAGTTAATCTAACCATGGCAAATGAATAAGCCTCCTCTACAGCTCAGGCCAGACATTTCTCATGCTTTGTCTAGCTGTCTCTAATTTTCTGTTTGATTTTCTACCACTCACAAGTTAAGATAGACGGTTGCTTTGGCAGAAATTAAATCTGCAAAAACGTTTTACCATCTGCCAGGATATTCTTGGATGTTATTTCTCCAGAAGCACTCATTATTAAAAATATTTATTGGACATCAAACATATATCAAATTCTGTTCGAAATATGGCTGCCTCACAGTTACTACTCAAACAAGAATTAAAAAACAGTATTTATTGCATCTAAGAATGGGCAAGAGTTAGCCCTGCTCCTGAATTCTGTTATTTTGACACTATTTTTCCCCTCCCAAGAGGAAAAAGTTACTTAAGGCAAGAATTGTGTTTCTCTTATTTAGAATATTCACAGCCCTTAACACAATGCTTTGCACCTAGTAGAGACTAAAATGTTGATTGATCAATAAAATTGTGAAGACCTGTTTCATCATCTAAACTTCCAGTTTCTTAAGGGACAGTGACAGGATTTAATATTTCTTAGGTATGTGAACATCTGTTAGTTTTTGCTTTTCATGCTTAGCACCTGATGGACCAGTCTTGATTTGGAAAATTGCCCACTATAAAAGCTGAAACAAAAACTACTTGTTTCCCCAGGCTCCCTTGAGCAGTGGCAGGTGACCTAGTTAGATCTATTAGAAGCTAATAGTGGTAAGAAGCAGGTACTGTGGAGAACACATTTGCAGTAGCAATGTTTGCCATTCCAGGAGTGGCAGTGATAGCACAATTAGCAATGCAGGCTGTGGTGGCCAATGTTCATGAAGGTGGCAGAAATCCTCTCTCCCAACCCTCACAGTTCTTATTCCTATAACAAGATCTTGCCTGCCTGTTTTACAAGCCTGGTTTTATGGCTTTCTGAATAATTCTACAGCCCCAATATACTGTCAATGAATTTTTTTCTCCTGCTTAAATCCTGCAGGGCAATTCCTGTTGCTTCCAGGTTAAGAAGCCTACCTGATACATTGGGCCTCTAGCCCTCCATAATAGATATTAAGTAAATATCCTATGGTTCATTTTCCACACATCACTTTGTGACCCACTCACAAGCAATTCTAATTCTATATTCTTTTGTATTTTTAACTGTTTATATGCTGTATATGTTATATTCTCCTATAGTATCATAAGGTCCTTGAAGCAGAAATTATATTATACTTTTTAACCCCAAGGACATAGTAATGTCCTTAAAAAAGAGTACATGCTGAATAAATATTTTACTGATTGATATCATCTCAATAATATCAGAACAAGAATCATTAGCACAGTGCATACATAACTCAATAAAAAGATGTCATTCTTTCCCGACCAAGGTAGAAAATACATGAGTTACTTAAAATTAAAATTCAGTGTCATAGAAGAGGAACAAAAGATTTTACTGAATTCATACTGCTTTGAATTTAATTTAGTCAAATCAATTTTTCTAACTAGGCAGTTCTAAAATGGAGACTGATTGTAGGTGCAGCCTTCAGGCAAAAATTAGATAAAATAAGAATGAAAGGATGGATTTTCAATATCATTGGTCTAATGTCATTGTCAGACTAATAGTGCATGCTCTCCCCCTTCCTTTCCTTCTTCTCTCCTGCCCCAAGCATATTCATATAATAAAGTCCGAGGAAGTTGGTTTGGGATTGTGTATCAAAGAGGTTAAAGAAAGGATGGGGGAGGGGATGTGGTAAGAGAAAGCTCTGAAACTGTGTTGGTTATGAAAATAGACCTGGGGACTGAACTCTGTGTTCTAGGGAGGGGAATCTGCTGGCCAGCTGTGGGGGGAGGGGGTGGAGAACTGCCAGTGTCAGAGCAGTGAAGCCATTACCTGCATTTAAATAATCAGCAGCTGATCCTACGGATGCCAGTGTTATGAATCAATGTGAAGCAATTCATTCTTTTTGTGTTGATTCAATAATCATTTATTGAAGACTTGTTTTGTGTCATGTGTTGCTCTAGGCTCTGGAGATAGAGCAATGAATGAGATGGATAAATCCTGAATTCAAGGAGCTTATATTCTATTTATTTTACTTATTTTTTCTTTTCCATTATGGTTATCACAGGATATTGAATATAGTTCCCTGTGCTATATGATAAGACCTTGTTGCTTATCCATTCTCTATATAATAGTTTGTATCTGCTAACCACAAACTCCCAATCCAACTCTCCCCCATCCCCCTTCCCACTTGGCAACCACAAGTCTGTTCAGGAGTTTATATTCTAATAAGAGATAATAAGCCATCAAGGAAACAGAAATATATCCTAGTTATCAGATAGTAGTAAGTACTATGAAGAAAAATTAAATAGGGTAGAGAGATAGAGGGTGACAGGGGTTGCTATTTTGGGTAGGGTTGTTAGAGAAGTTCTCTCTCTGAGGTGGCTCCACTTGAGAAGAGACTTAGATAAAGTAAGGAATTAATCCAAGCAGATAAGTGCGCTCCAGGGAGAGGCAAGAGCAAGGGCAAGGTTCCTGAGGCATGATTGTACTTGACTTACTTGCGGAACAGCTAGAAGGCTGTTTTACGTGGAGCTGACAGACCAGTGGAAGAATGATAGGAGATGAGGTGGGAGAGTGTATTGGGCACTGTGATGCACTGACCAGATTCCCTTTAATGGACCTGTTGCCCCAGCTTTAGGAGTGCTGTGGACAGACCTTTAAGGGACTGCCCCATCTGCTGAGAGCCATGTCAACTAAGTCCATGCCTCTTCCCAGCGCTGCCTGTATCCAATGAGTGATCGCTGAGGGAGTGTAAAGGCCCAGCATCTTGGCCTAACTTGGAACAACTCTAAAGGGCCATTCTAGCTCCAGAGCTCACCATGAGGTTGGCCAAGACTATTGTTGAGCCTGCATTGCAGTTGGATGCTTTCTTCTACCACGCTTGCTTTGTTCCCCTCCTTTCCACACATGCTGATCTCAAGGGCACTCCCTAATAAATACCCTGCCCTCTAAACTCCATCTCGGATGGGGAATCCAGCCTGCAACAGAGAGTTTGATAAGGACTCGTGTAGGTGATTAAAAGTATTGTGGAAAGATTCTGTAGGGTTCTAAGCAGAGGAGTGATGCTATTAGTCTTATCTTTTAAAGGTGTTACTTGGCTGCTGTATGAAGAAGAGACTGTAGGGGGAGAAGAGAGAAAATTGGGAAGGTATTGTGGTCCAGGCAAGAGATGATGGTGACTTAAACTAGAGAAATAAGAAATGAATGGGTTCAGGATATTTTCTAAAGGCAGAGCTTCAAAGGATCAAGCAATGCTCTTTAGCCCATCAAAGGGGCCGTAAGCCTCAACAATTAGCATCAGAAACAAAAGAGTTGATTCAAAATATGGCTAACTATTTTACAACAACAAGTATTGTTTAAAATGCATAACAATACTAATAAAACCAAGTCACCTCTTACATTCATAACCCAAATTGCTTGTCTATCTCACAGGAGCAAATATCACTGGTTACCTGGTGGAATGCAGTTAGTGCTGGTGGGCTATGCACTCTTTATATCTGGGTTCAGCAAACTATAGCCCACAAGACAAATATGGCCTGCTGCATGCTTTCTTGTGGCCCACAAGCTAAGAATGGCCTTTGCATTTTTAAATGGTTGAAAAAAATCAAAACAAGAATAATATTTCATGACACATAAAAATTATATGAAATTCAAATTTGTGTCCACGTATAAGTTTTACTGGCACATAGCCATGTGCATTTGTTTACATATAGTCAATGTCTGCTTTTGGTCTACAAGTGTTGAATGATTGTGACAGAGATTATATGGCCCACAAAGCCTAAAATATTTATTAGCTGGTCCTTATAGAAAAAGTTTGCTGACCTCTCATTTATCTCAGAGGAGTGTAGCCTAGGGTCACCTGGTGGAATGCCCAGTTAGTGCTGGTGGCACTTTTGACCTATTTACTTACTCTAATATTGTTCGTGCGAGATACCAGGTGGTGAGCAATCATTTAGGGTCAATTTTGTTCAGGTTTGTTTGAAGGATCTATTGAATTCTGGCTTTTTCTGTGATTCCTTTTGCTCATGGCAAGGTCTATTGTGATGCCTTGAGTATTAGCTGTTTCTTCTTATTATAAAACCTGGACTTGGGACCTCTCTCACTAACCTTGTAACTTTCAACTAGTCATACCCACTGTACAGCACACAGTAACAAATGAAAGCA
The DNA here is from genome assembly GCF_949987535.1 of Balaenoptera acutorostrata. Taxonomy (NCBI): domain Eukaryota; kingdom Metazoa; phylum Chordata; class Mammalia; order Artiodactyla; family Balaenopteridae; genus Balaenoptera; species Balaenoptera acutorostrata. The sequence goes on from NC_080085.1 coordinate 37,914,713, forward strand.
AACAGCAAGTAGTTCAGTGCTGTTCTCCACAGTTCTCTATGGCACATGTTCCAATTTCTCCTTGTTGTTGAACCTTGTCCCTGTCTCTCATGTTTTTCCCCAGCCCCAGCAACTTGGATTTGACATTTAGATGTCATCTTCCAAGTATTGAATCTCAGCATTCTCTAGGAATTTTGACTCATGTTGGCCTTTTCATCCTTCTGCTTACGGCTATCCCATAGGAAGCCCTAGATGGGCTCTGGTCCCAGAACCCAACTGCAGTGCTGCCCTCCCTGGGTGAGTCCTCCCTGCCGCTAGAGGCTGCTTCGCCAGCTGTCTGTCTTTCCACTGAGCTCCTTCTGTTGCTCTATGGTCATCTCCTCTTTGCATGAGCACATGTCAGAAAAGCCCACACCCAGCTTCACTTTGCTTGTTCTCTGTCCTTTGAGCTCTACCCTTTTGATCACAGCCCCATACCTACCAACAGAAGCCTCTTGGGCACCTAAGAATGTAGGAAACATATCTTTTGCCACAGGGCCTGTAAATTTACTTACATTAATTATAACATTATACATCATTATTATAGCTTGCATTTATTGAGCACATAACTCTGCGTCTGATGGTGCATGTATTAGTCAGCATAGACTTCCATAACAGCATACCATAGACTGGGTGGCTTAAACAACAGAAATTTATCTCTCACAGTTCTGGAGGCTGGAAGTCCAAGATCAAGGTATCAGCAGTTTGGTTTCTCCTTTGAGGCCTCTCTCTTTGGCTTGCAGATGGCCGCCTTCTCACTGTGTCCTCACATGGTCTTTCCTCTGTGCATGCATGTCCCTGGTGTCTCTCCCTCTTCTTATAAAGATAACAGTCTTACTGGATTAGGCCCCCACCCTTATGACCTCTTTTAACCTTAATAACTTCCTTAAAGGCTCCATCTCCAAAATTAGCCACACTGGGGGTTAGGGCTACAACATAGGCATTTTGCAGGGACACAATTTAGTCCAGAACAGTGCATTACCCACTTTACATACAAATCTCATTTAATCCTCTCAACAATTACATTACATAAGAAGATGCTCTTGTCCTCCCCATTTTACGTATGTGGAAACTGAGATTTACTTTGCACAAAGTTACACTTGTAATTTTAGGTAGATTTAGGACTGAATCCCAGTTCTGAGTTAATCCACAGCTCATTCCCTTAATCTCTCTCATATACGTCTTCTCAAAGTTTATCTACTTCTTGTATAGGATTTACATCAGGTTACGCTAACTATTGCATATGAGTCTTTTTTTTGTCCACTGGCTGTGAGCTCCTTGGTGACCTCTAGGGCTAGTTCGGCAAGAGCTGTTGGAGCCTACAAAGACCTATTCAGTGGCAAGGCCTGTACCGCCTCAGGCTGGTTATGGAAGAGTCCTGGGAGACAGTGGAAGTCAACCCACTGCAACGGTGTTAAGGCTATAGTTTGTACAGGACTCTGTGGTTTGGTTTTATAGCATGCTGGGAGAAGGACAATTTGATAAGGTCCCATGATTTTGAGTGGGAATAAAAAAAGTATAAACTGTCTGTGTGTGTGTGCTTGGTTCTATTCAATTTTAACCTATGTGTAGGTTTGTGTGTCCACCACCACAGTCAAGACCCAGAACAAGCAGTTCCATCAACACAAGGATACCTTGTGTTCTCCTTTCATAACATGTCCAGCTCCTTCCCTATCCTGAATCCCTGGCAATGACTAATCTGACCTCCATTTCTAAAATTTTGTCATTTCAAAAATTTTCTGTTAGTGGAATCATACAGTATATAACCCTTTAGGATTGGCTTTTTTCAGTCAGTATAATTTCAGAGATTCATCCAAATTGTTGTATGTATCAATAGTTCATTCCTTTTTATTACTGAATAGTATTCCATGTGTATATATACATATACCACAGTTTGTTGAGCTATTCAATTTTTGAAGGATATCTAGGCTGATTCCAGTCTTTGCTATCATGATTAAAACTGTTATTGACATTCGTGTACATGTTGTTCTATGGACATAAGTGTCCATTTCTCTAGAGTAAATGCCTGAGAGTTCAACTACAGGGTCTTTCTGAGTGAGAGAAGAGAGTTTCGGCCTCAGGGGGACAAAGAAGCTTCCTGGATGGAGCCACTTGCTGTAGTGAAGTTGCCTCTTGCTGGCTGCCTCCACCAGCCTCAGTATCTCTCTGTGGGGTAGGGGAGTCTAAGGCACGACCAAGATGGAGAGCGCTTCTCCAGGCTGCTTATTGTTGGTGAGGCTCCCTATTGGTACCTCTTGTGAATGATGTCTTGCCTGATGTTGTCAGACGGAATTCAGATTCAATCCAGGGACAGAATGAGCCTTGGGCTGTCTGCTGTTGCTAGGTCATGGGTAGGAAAGGTTCAATCTGGGTTGTCTTCTTCCATTGGGTGGAGGAAGTAACATGTAAGATACTGTGTTACTGGGTTGTTCCTCCAATCCTGGGGTCTCAAAAGAGTTTATCTTCTTCTTACCACCTTTCAGACTTCTCCTTCAGTGGTTTCTTTCATAATTTCCAGGCTTTATAGTTGTGCTTAGTGGAGAGGAGCTAGGCAAAAGGGGTCTAGAGAATCTTGTCTGGACTGGAAGTCTGGGCACATTTTTAATATAAGCAAAGAGGTGGAAATTTTAGGATAACAAAAATCTAGGCAATAGGTAATGGGTGTTTTTATTCTTTTATTATCTACTTAGAACAATATTACACAGCAGCCAGTTCGGACCCTTACTGGTTTCAGCCTTTTGCATGGGAGAGTTCTCCTAGTTTTTGCATGTCTAAGCAAATCACCATCCTGAGGTAGGGGTGGAGTGGAGGGACAGGCATAGGAGGTGTTACCCTTATACTGGGCATCTGTTTCAAAACCAGGATTCATGAGCCTTTTATAATTTCTTCTAGGACAGAAATGATTGGCTATGGTGAGATCCAACCAAAACTCCATGCCCTTATTGAGGTGGATCAATAAGAAGGTCTTTTTTTTTTTTAACATCTTTATTGGAGTATAATTGCTTTACAATGCTGTGTTAGTTTCTGCTTTATAAAAAAGTGAATTAGCTATACATATACATATATCCCCATATCTCCTCCCTCTTGCGTCTCCCTTCCGCCCTCCCTATCCCACCCCTCTAGGTGGTCACAAAGCACCGAGCTGAGCTGATCTCCCTGTGCTATGCGGCTGCTTCCCACTAGCTATTTTACATTTGGTAGTGTATATATGTCCATGCCACTCTCTCACTTCGTCCCAACTTACCCTTCCCCCTCCCCGTGTCCTCAAGTCCATTCTCTACGCCTGTGTCTTTATTCCTGTCCTGCCCGTAGGTTCTTCATGACCATTTTTTTTAAGATTCCATATATATATGTTAGCATATGGTATTTGTTTTTCTCTTTCTGACTTACTTCACTCTGTATGACAGACTCTAGGTCCATCCACCTCACCACAAATAACTCAATTTCATTTCTTTTTATGGCTGAGTAATATTCCATTGTATATATGTGCCACATCTTCTTTATCCATTCATCTGTCGCTGGACACTTAGGTTGCTTCCATGTCCTGACTATTGTAAATAGAGCTGCAATGAACATTGTGGTACATGACTCTTTTTGAATTATGGTTTTCTCAGGGTATATGCCCTGTAGTGGGATTGCTGGGTCGTATGGTAGTTCTATTTTTGGTTTTTTAAGGAACCTCCATACTGTTCTCCATAGTGGCTGTATCCATTTACATTCCCACCGACAGTGCAAGAGGGTTCCCTTTCTCCACACCCTCTCCAGCATTTATTGTTTGTAGATTTTTTGATGATGGCCATTCTGACTGGTGTGAGGTGATACCTCATTGTAGTTTTGATTTGCATTTCTCTAATGATTAGTGATGTTGAGCATTCTTTCATGTGTTTGTTGGTAATCTGTATATCTTCTTTGGAGAAATGTCTTTTTAGGTCTTCTGCCCATTTTTGGATTGGGTTGTTTGTTTTTTTGATATTGAGTTGCATGAGCTGCTTGTTAATTTTGGAAGTTAATCCTTTGTCAGTTGCTTCATTTGCAAATATTTTCTCCCATTCTGAGGGTTGTCTTTTCGTCTTCTTTATGGTTTCCTTTGCTGTGCAAAAGCTTTTAAGTTTCATTAGGTTCCAAGGAAGGTCTTTTCCTATACTTTATTTTTTATAAATTTATTTATTTATGTATATTTTATTTTTGGCTGCATTGGGTCTTTGTTGCAGCGAGCAGGGGCTACTCTTCGTTGCAGTGTGAGGGCTTCTCATTGCAGTGGCTTCTCGTTGTGGAGCATGGGCTGTAGGCACACGGGCTTCAGTAGTTGTGGCACACAGGCTCAGTAGTTGTGGTGCACGGGCTTAGTTGCTCCGTGGCATGTGGGATCTTCCCGGACCAGGGCTCGAACCCGTGTCCCCTGCATTGGCAGGCGGATTCTTAACCACTGTGCCACCAGGAAAGTCCTTTTCCTATACTTTAGAACCAATATTGAACATCTGCTAGCATAAGCTTTGGACAAAGACACCTGTCAGAGACTGTGCAAGCATTATATGTTCCATTCATCGCAATAGCATGAAATATTTCTTTCTGCAAAAGGAACACTGAGAATTTTTTTGGACTAATTTTAGAAGAGTTAACAGACACAGTTTTTTATTTCCATCTTTTTCTTGAGAGACAGAAGAATTAATAAATCCATGATAGGGGTCAGGGGCTTTAAGCTTCTAAAGAAGGATTTGCATAAGAATCACCTGAATCATGCTTATAAGAATCTTGTAAGAGAGGTATTATTTTCTCCATTTTGCAAACGTGGAGCTCCATCTCAACAAAGGTAAATGTCTTAAACTCTAACAAGGGATAGGAGAATCCACCCAGCTTTGAACCCTAGTGATGACTCAAAAGCCCATGCTGTTCCCTTAATTTAAACTTTTATTGTGTCTTGATTTGTGTTAAGCTCTGAGAACACAATAAGGAGTTAAACATAGTCACTACTCTCTGGGAATTCACAAACCTATGGGTATAATAGATATAATAGAGATATCTCAATATCTCTATTGAGATATTAGCTTATGTTTTATTCTCTTTCCTGTAAGTTTATTCAACACTCCCCCAGCTCAGCCTCTTTGGCTTTGTCCATCCTGTAGGGATTAAAGCTATACCTTTATACCCATCAAACACTGGTCTGAGCCAAGAAACATTCTATTGTAAATTTAAAAATTCTGTGAATGTGCTCTCCCCAGTTTTCCTTTAGGTGAGAGCTACATGGACACAGAATCAAGGTTCAGATTTGATGGCCAAAAAGGGACATGATGCATTTCCCAGACTATAGCTGTATGGAATCTCTCACTGTCCTTTATCTGATGTCTGAAAGATGACACTACTGATTTTGTTTCTAGCCAAAGGGTCAGTCTTACAAGATTTCCTAAATAAAGTATATAAATATAGTGGCTACCTAAGTGACACTTTAATGGGCAGCTTTTATAACGGCTTAAATATTTCAATGTTCGAAATGAGAATTTTACTCATATTAAGAAAAAAATCATTTATTTTTGCATCATATTTCTCTTACTGTACTATAGTAAATATTTTCTCTCTTTTAACTTTATTTAGATGTGGCAGCAGGTAGAGAAGGAAGACTCCAACTGTAAGTAAACCCTTTGCAGTTAGGGACATCTGATTGGAATCCCAGCTCTGCCATTTACTTTGTGATCTTAGGCAAGTGGCTTAAGTTCACTGAACCTTACTGTCTTCACTGAGAAAAATGATAACAGTTCCCTCATATGGCCACTTCGAGGATTAAATGTGGTAAAGTACCAGAACATAGTAGGATCCCCAAAATGCTAGTTCCTTCCTATTTCCCTCTGTCCACTCTCAATGACCTTTGATTAAAAGGATTTATATTAAGTTCTTACAAGGGAATAGTTTGTTGCCAATTGTGAGTCTGAATTCCCGAGTTGAATCCCTTGTTTTATCAATGGCACATGTGTCAGAATGATCTATTGAGATATTAGCTTATGTTTTGTTCTTGTCCTCTTTCTGTGAAAGGTATGCGGATTATTCCCACCCCTACTCTAACCTCAAAAGTCTTGGTTTCTGAGTTCAGAGCTCTTTGCTGATGGAAGCGTTATTGATTTGTGTACTGTAAAGCTAAAGATATCATTTTTGAGGTACCAGGAAAGCCTCCCCACCCAACTTTTTGTTTTAGACACGCCAGGCTCTGAGAAGCAGAGCTGGGCAAATGAGGAGATGGATGTTTGAGAGGGTTTATTTTAGATGGAGAATTTCCCATAAGGTGTGCCATGTAGTATGGTGGATGTCCATGGGGCCTTCCCCACAAATCAAGAGGTGGCCAGAGGAGTTGAAGGCTAAGAGACGTGAACTTGAGAGTTTAGATATGGATTTGGGAGTCACTCTCAGGATTGGACACTAAGCATCAGCCAAGATGACAGGATCCTGCCAGAATGTCCTGGACTGTGTAAGAGAGCCTGTATCAGTCATGATAGGCAAGGCAATACTGTGGAAACCAGCAATACTTAAATCTCAGTGACTTCAAATAAGAGAGGTGGATTTATTGCTTGGTCTTCATGGCTGACTGGGGCTCTTGCTCCACACTGTTGCCATCCACACTCTGGGACTCACACTGAGGGCAGCCATCCTCTGAAAACATGGCAAAGTATGCAGTGGCTCTCAGAGCTCCTGCCCGAGAGTGACACACATCACTTCAGCTCACATTTCACTGGCCAGTGTAAGTCATATGGCTGCACCTAACTTCACACAGGTAGAAACACAACCCTACCGTGTGCCTTGAAGGAGAGAGAACAGAATGTTGTGAAAAATCTTAATGCCTTTAACAATCTGCCATTCTGATCACTAAATTGTTCAGTTTACTCTCCTTTTATGCAGAAGACACTCATACTTACCCCAAAGGAGGCAATCCAAAAATGCCATTCAGGGACTTCCCTGGGGGTCCTGTGGTTAAGGCTCCACACTTCCACTGCAGGGGGCGTGGGTTCAGTCCCGGGTCGGGAAACTAAGATCCTGCATGCCGCGTGGTGCAGCCAAAATTAAAAAAATGCCATTCAGTCTTGGCATTGAGCTCAAAGTCCAGCATCTCTGGGTGATACATGGTAGTCTCTACATCTAGGAGTGATATGCAATGATGACTACATGAGTTCTGGATAGACTGCCCTTGAACCAGAGACATATGGACCAAAACTTAAAAGTGTCCCCACATATACAACATACATGCTAGAACAGAGGCAGGCTAACAGGCATAAGAATCCTATTTAAAAATTGGAAAAAACATTCCGGAAGTTGCTTTTTGAGGTAGTGTGCGGGATAGTGTGGTCTTTGTGAGCTTCCACCATGGCGTACTGGGGCCAGGGCCAGAAGGTGCAGAAGGTGATGGTGCAGCCAATCAATCTCATCTTCAGATACTTGCAAAATAGATCTCGGATTCAGGTGTGGCTTTATGAGCAAGTGAATATGCGGATAGAGGGCTGTATCATTGGTTTTGATGAGTATATGAACCTCGTATTTGATGATGCAGAAGAGATTCATTCTAAAACAAAGTCAAGAAAACAACTGGGTCAGATCATGCTAAAAGGAGGTAACATTACTCTGCTCCAAAGTGTCTCCAACTAGAAATGATCAATGAAGTGAGAAATTGTTGAGAAGGCAATACAGTTTTTTTAGGTGTGCTTTGTTAGAAGTGTAGTTCTAAAGCATTTATTCATATTGTTTTGCTCACCTTTATGTTATTAGCAGATGACGATAAATGCTGTGGGATTGTTTTTATTAAAAAAAAAATTGGAAAAGTGGAAGACCTTGGTCTGCAGAGATTCTACTGGGCGGACGTTGTGGAGCGGGCTTCTGGCGGGGGGTGGATGGTAATTATTCAGCCCCAACTCTGCTTCATAGGCCTTAGCCATCCTTCTTGGCCTCATGTACAAAGGCATGGGAGAATATGCCCTCCTTGAGCAGTTTTCTCAATCTGCTTTTGCTTGGTCATGTCAACCTGTCACAGACTTTCTTTTCCAGGCCTGTGGTTTCTTTGGCAGTATAGCGTCCCCCCTCCACAATTAGCTTTTTATCTATGTAATTCCAATGATATCCAGGTGCCAGTAGCCACACACACACACACACACACACACACACACACACACACACACCTTTTGTAAATATCTGTCTTTTCATTTAAATGAGGGAAACTTGAGGCTATTACTGTTTGGTGGGAAAGCTATGTTCTCACGTTTGTAATAATCAAGAGAGGTTAGTTTATGCTGCATTGACAAACAAATGCAACATTACAGAGACTTCACAAAGAACGGGTCTAGGGAATTCCCTCGTGTTCCAGTGGTTAGGGCTCTGCGTTCTCACTACCAAGGCCCCTGGGTTCGATCCCTGGTTGGGAAACTAAGATCCCACAAGGCACACGATGGGGCCAAAACAAACAAACAAACAAATAACGGTCTATTTCTCACTTGTACTACAAGTCTATTGAGGGTCAGCTGGGAGCCCTGCTCTGTGTCTCCTCACTCCCGTACTCAGGCTAAAGGAAAAGAGAGCAGAGTGAATCCCACTGTGGCTCTAAGAGCTCCTTTTTGAGCTCATACATGTTATGTCCACTCACGTTTCACTGGCCAACTCAAGCCAAGTGGGTAAAACTAATTTCAAGTGGCAAGAAAAAAAAAATCCTGCCATGTGCACTGGAAGGAGAGAGAACTGGAATATTTGTGAAGAGCATTAATAACTATCACAAATGACCTGAACTTTTGCATGATCTATTGCAGGGTTTCCAAAATATGACAAAGATGGCATACCAGCCAGACCCGTGAGGCTTTGGGACAGATGATCTGATACAGAGACATAATGGTAGTGGGCTAATATTTTAATGTTAACTGATAGGCTTTTTTTTTTTCATTTTTTTGTAAGTACCTTTGTCCCATGACTCCTGTCTCACCTCATCTGCTTGGCCACCCAGGAGTTACTGAATCAGTGTAGGAAAGATACAGCAGAGCAAAAGAATAATCTCTCAGCTGGGGTAGGGATTGATGGGCGATTTTCAAATAGATGGTTGAAACTCCTAGCAAAAACAGTAGGTTGAACGAATGGGTTTTGAGTCTCGACAGCGCAGTGTTTTGAGTACCAAAAATCAATATTTAATGCTGTAAACAGTAGATTGGTGATAACGCATGCTGAGAAGGTCAGTTCTCCTTCCCTTGACTTGAGAAAGATTCTATTACCAGGGTAGTAGAGAGGAGAGGGCATGCAGATGGAAACTGGGGTGGTCTGAGTCTATACTTTAGGACCCCTTCCCAGGTTTTCTTAATCTCTTATAATTCTTTTTAATTCAACCAGTTTACAAAGGTAAATCAGGCATAGTTCTTATTCTCACAGAGCTCAAAACCTTGGCAGAGGGAATAGATATGTAAAGAGATAATTATAGGGACTTCCCTGGTGGCACAGTGGTTAAGAATCTGCCTGCCAATGCAGGGGACACGGGTTCGATCCCTGGTCCGGGAAGATCCCACATGCCGCAGAGCAACTAAGCCCATGCACCACAACTACTGAGCCTGCGCTCTAGAGCCCACGTGCCACAACTACTGAACCCGTGAGCCACAACTACTGAAGCCTGTGCGCCTAGAGCCCATGCTCCACAACAAAAGAAGCCACTGCAATGAGAAGCCCATGCACCGCAACGAAGAGTAGCCCCTGCTCGCCGCAACTAGAGAAAGCCTGCGCACAGCAACGAGGACCCAACGCAGCCAAAAATAAATAAATAAATAAATAAATTTTTAAAAAGAGATAATTATAGACTGTTTGACTAAAATTCAAGTACAAAGAAGTGCAATTGTTACAGGAGAAGAAGAGGAAACCAGTGTCTCTCTGGGTGTAGGGTACGCAGAGACAAGAAGAAAGCTTCAACTTTCCCACCTCTTCTAATGGGAAGGAGAGGACCAAAGTCATGAAAGCTTCAACTTTCCCACCTCTTCTAATGGGAAGGAGAGGACCAAAGTCATGTAGCATTTTTTAAAAATGCTATTGTCATCACTCTTACTCTATTTCTTCTACATCCTCTGTTATCCCCACTCCCTACCATAAACTGGTTTCCATTATACTCATGCTCTGAAGATCCTGCTTTTTTCCAAATTGGTCCTTCCCAAAACATAAGACCCTTCTTTTAGACCTTCCTCAACACAACCACTGAGGCTGCGTTGAGGCTGAGGGAGATTCACTGTGAAGCTAATGAGACTGAAGCTTCAGAGCCCCTCATTCACCTGGGCCCCTTCTAAGGTCCTGGGAGGGGCCTCCATGATAGGCTCACATTGTCGTATGATTGTATACAGTTTCCAAAAGTATATATTTCAACAGCAATTGCTTAAGATCACTGTCTCCTTCCCCTCCAACTTCTCCTCTTCGCCACTTCCCCTAATGTAAAGTAGTGGTGGAAAAACTGTGGCCCTGTGTTGGATCTGGCTACAAGGAAGTTGAACTAGAGATCTATACTGGTTCCCTAAGGCTACTGCAATAAATCATCACAAATCTGGTGGCTTAAAACAATAGAAGTGCATTCTCTTACAGTTTTGGAGGCCAGAAGTCCAAAATCAAGGTGGCAGCAGGACTCTCTCAGGAGGCTCTGGGAGAGAATTCATTCCTTGCCTCTTCTAGCATCTGGTGGCTGCCAGCCTTCCTTGGTGTTCTTTGGCTTGTGACTGCATCATTCCAATCTCTGTCGCTGTCTTCACATCACCTTCTCCTCTGTGTGTGTAATCTCCGTCTCCCTGTCTCTTATAAGGACACTTGTGATGGTCTTTAGGGTTCACCTGGATAATCCAGGATAATTTCCTTATCTCAAGATCCTAAATCATATTCCCCGAATCCTTTTTGCTTATAAAGTAATATCTGCGTGTTCCAGGGATTAAGACATGACATCTTTGGGTTGCCATTATTCAACATTTTAGTCATGTTTAGTGGGATATATCTATGCAGATTTGCAACCCCATTTCCTTGTACAGTTAAGCTGTTGCTAAGCATCCTGATAAAATAATCCTACTTCCCAAGGGTCTGACTAACCTCATACTGTAACACGAAGGACAGGGCCATACTGTGATATGAAACTGTCCTGTGGTGCCTGGAACCAAAAGTATGTAGAAGGTAATAGAGGAAAGATAAGTGTAGGGAGACTGAACCTGATCTGTGAAAAATTATTCTCAAAATCACAGCATATCTATGAAAAAAATTGATAGAGATTTTCCTAAAATTGACAACAATCCTAAAAATGTACATGTCACTGTCTATAATAAGTTGTGAAATGGAAAGAAACATTTCCTAAACTATTAATAAGAAAAAACCAAATTTCTATCATACATGCTAAAAGAAAGACTGAATTATTTTTCTATTAATAAGAAAAAACCAAATTTCTATCATACATGCTAAAAGAAAGACTGAATTATTTTTCTATTTTCTATATAGAAAAGGATTCTATGAAAGCTCAAGGAACATGTAGCCAAAAATGTAGGAAAACTATTATAGAGGTGTGTCAGGCAGCTAATTCATAAAAAATATTTAATTTTTAAAGATTTTTGGGATATTTGCCAGGTTTTAAAAATTTTATAATTTGTTGTGTTTTCTCCTTCTAAATGAAAATTAACTTTTGTAATCAATCTTGTATTCATCTTCTAAAGTGACTCTCAGAATCGTGTAAACTTTAGGCCTAATAAAACTTAGAGGATTCCCTAACTGGGAGACCCTCCTCAGACTATTTTATGGTTCAGGCTCTTTCTGGAGCGAGTGAAGGAGACAGCTTCTTATATGCATAAAGGGAAATCATCCCAGGAGTCAGAGCTCCTCAACATTACCAACAAGTCATCCTTGTTCCCAGCTTGGCAAAGCTGGCAACACAGAATAGTTGCTGTCCAGCTTCTTGTTCAGGGTGTCAGCCTGAACTCAGTGCTTCTCACAAGCTTAAATGAAAAAACAAATACTTCTGGGTGATTGAATAAGTGATGCACAGTGCATCCATCCATTCTTTGCACATGCTAATATCCTTCCCTGGAGCAAGCCAGGCCCTCAGAGATATGTGTGGGTTCCCCTGCCGAATGGCTCTTCCTTGATCATGTTTCTATGGTGGCACCAAGGGAAATATAAGAAACTGCCTGTGAAGCCTGCTTCTGTACTTACTGTAAGGATGCTGTTGAGGAAGTTATCGATTATGTTCCTGTTGATGAGGCCCCAAGGGAAACATTTCCCTCTGGTTCTCCTGAGCATCAAGTTTGATTTTTATCTTATGGAAGTTGTAAATCACGTGTCTGGTTTTGTCTCTCACATCTCATGTTTCTAGCGGAACTCTGAGGACTTAGAATACACATTTCAGGTACCAGTATTACCCCGGCTCCTTGTTACCTTAACTACTTGAATTTTTTCCTTTACCTTGATTTTCTTATTTGCTTCTTATCTTATTAAATGTATTTATGTAAGCCACCCTAAAACCAGTCTGCAACAAGGTGGGCATAAATAAATCATTTAAAAACCATGTTAAATGATTAAAAAATAATAAAACACCTAAGGCACATTTCCCTTCAAGGCATTATTAATTATGTGATATTTCTGCACAGGTCTTTTGCCAGCAAGTCAGAACCTCATTTAGTGAGAAAGGATCCAAGCTTCATTAATGAAACCTTAGTCATTCTCATTTGAGAAAAAAAAAAGAAACAAAGAAAGAAAAGCAGCCTCGTTTTCTTTCCTCTTACTTTTTTTCTTTTTCTCCTTTGCACTATGATTATTGTTCATTTAAGAGGACAAAAGTTCTCTGAGGCCTCCAGTTCTTTCTTATTCAAGTAGGTTTAGTCAAATTACACAGGACAAAGATGACAAAGGCCTCCCTAATCTGCAGTGCTTTCTGCTCCTGGGAGAACTGGCCTTGCATCTCCTTTCCCTTGCCTGAGTCAGCATTTGGCTCATCCAAAGCTATGGGGCCCAGCTTAGACTTAGAAATAATAAGCAAGGAGAGAGAGAACAACAGCCCATATTTTAAATTTGAAAAGGAACCCTGCTCTTGAGAGCAATTGTGTTGCTAATACAGTTCAGAAAAAAAGGGACTAGGGGGATTCAAGGAAATGAAAAAACAGTCTCTCTACAATCCCACTTAATTGTGACACTGAACTCTAGAGTGGGATAATACCTCTCAGGCTAAAAAGATACCAAGATATCTAGCTAAGTTTATTTTACCTACTCAGGGCTGAATTCCCTTATCTTGTTATTCCCCAAAGAAAAGTTCATCTGGTCATTTGCTGATTAAGTGATATAAGCTGGATAGTCTACATTAATTCTGATAGTCTTCTTTTTTTCATATTTTTTCCAGCTTTGGTTAACCCAGTTTCTAGTTAACTTGTAGTAACAAGTAACTGACCACAAGTTCGTGTGCCCTACGCATGGTGAGGCCAAACAAACTGAAACGTTGGACTTTGGGGTAGAGAAAGGTTGATGGCAGGGCCAAGCAAGGAGAGTGGTTGGCTTGTGCTCAAAAAACCCAAACTCCTTGATGGTTCTCAGGGAGAAGTTTTTATAGGCAAAATTTGGGGAGAGGGCTGCAGGGTATGTGACTTCCTTCTGGTTGGTTGGTGGTGAGGTAACAGGGCGGTGCTCTAGGGATCTTGTGCTCAGCCTGAAGTTACAATCCTCCACCTGGGTGGGGACCTTAGTTCCTGCAGGAGAACTCAAAGATATTGTTATGCATATTCCTTGAGCAGGAACTGGGACCCTGCTTTAATGGCTTTGCTATAGTTTCTTGATTGCTCCTTTGTTTCTGCATTCCCTTACTTCCCTGATTAGTAACGCTTTGACTCTTCTCTTTGGTATTGAGGAAGGTCTACGAGGCTGAAGCCTTTATCCTGCAAGTAAGAAATGGGAGATATGGAAAGGCTTTGTATCCTGGAGGGCCCCACAGGATCCTGCTCAGTTTCAAACCTTTTATAAAATTTTTAGATTATTTTTTCTTCACTTCCATTATTGCTAAAATTTCTTGCCCCCTTAACACGGCCAATTTTTAACTGCATATCTAAATTAAATTCCTTTTAATTTATTTTTGACCTGGTGCCCACCCGATTTCAAGTTCAGGTAATTATGTTTCATCTCAGAATTAATGAATCAATTTTCTATTCTACATTTCCCTATCAACGTTCTTCTGATCTTGACATGGCATTCCTTTATTTACTTCCCCCAGGCTTATATTCCATCTTATACACCATCCTCTACCTTATGATTTACTGTCTGTTTCTATGTCCTGTCCACTGGCAATTCACCGGAACACTTCAGATCAATGTGTGCCTTGTGACCCTATGCAAATTACAGTCACATTTTCCTGACAGTCTCTGCTCATTCTGTGTCCATTCATGAAGGCTCCTTGTCTGCCTCTTCCTAAGCTGCCTTAGAGTTCCTCCGAGGTCACATCCTATTTTGAATGATAGGGACGTGAAATTGAGGCCCCAAAACAAATCATCTAAAGTAAACAAGCAACTCTAAACCCAAGCATCCATCAGAGAGGAATCACATTTGTAGAGAATAAAAAAGATTAAGGTTGATTTTGAATGGCTCTCTACTCATGGTGGGGGGCTGTGCATGTGTCTAGGTGAGTAGGAGAATATTTGCAGCCTGAAGTGAAATAGAGGCAGGACCTCACAGAGGAGAGGCTAACCTGAAACCCCACTGGGAAGACATGTAAATGATGTTACCAGGGACCTATCTACTCCAGCTGCCTGGGAGGTGGGGGCATGATTCCTGTCCCATGGCATACACCAGTTTGGCATCTGGAATGCTGGCTTTCTCTGATAAGAGGAGGATGCTGGAGAGTCTTTTTATTTGACTCTACTTACTTGTTAGTAGGTAACAAGGAAGCCTACACATCTTGCTACCATGCCGTGTCCCAGAGGGGGCCCACCTGCCATCTCCCTGTTGTCTTACATCAACCTTTCTGACCACAGGTGAGCCAAGGGCTCCATGAACGCTCAGTTTCAATGAACTGGCAAGACTATTTGTTTTCCTTAGAGTGCCATTTCTGCTCCATGTTTGACTCATTAAACATGTTTATGTGACAGTTGCTTAAATCAGGATCCTTTCCATTTGGTGGTTCTGTCATGAGGCTTTAGAAGCTATGTTTATTGTGTGTCAATCATGCTGCACATGCATTTTCTTTCTTTACCCCAACTCCCATAATCTCAATTAACAAAAACATCCAAAAAAGAAGTCCAAGAAAAGTATTACACATCATTTGATCAGTAAAGACCATATTATACAATCAAAGGGACATTAAACAAAACAATAGTAGTGCTTAACGTGTTGAGAACTTATAAGGTGGCAGGCACATGCAAAGGTACAAAACAATTTGCATGTAGTTTGTTGAATCTTAATAGCAACTCTGAAAAGTGGGTATGTAGAAATACAGAAAAGTACAGTTCTTATTCCCCACTCCAGAGGGGGAAAGGCCAGCTGGCTGGTTTCTAGAGGAATTTGTTACCCTTACGAACTTCAGCCTGACTCAGCTCATGGGCCTAAAAACTTGATTATACTGGTTTGGTGAGTGTAGAGCCATCTTTCAGGGATAAATCATAGGACAAAGGGAAATCACCATCAGACAAACCAGATACTCAAACCCACATGCTCAGCATATGTATCAGTCAGGGGCTCAACAGGAGACAGATGGCATGCTGAAATTAGGATAATTGGGGGAGGGTTTAATAAAGGGGTTATCTACAAAAGTGTGGGCAGGAGTTGGGAAACCATATAGGATAGTACAGAACTGAAGGCTAGTAAAAATTGCTCTATTTCCACTTCTGGGCCTGAAAGGATGAGGAGAAGGAGTGGTCTCAATGAGAGAGTTTTGGAGAAGGGACCACCTTGACAGGAGCTGCAATCTTCAACTGAGGGACTTGGCCTACCCAAACCAATCTTACAAAGAGAAAGCTGTAGGAATAAATAAATGTTCTGAAATCACTCTTCTCTCCAGTTTCCAGGTAGGGCTTCCCATTGGAGAAGCCCAATAAGAAGCCAAAGGCAAGATTGTTCCTTGAGGCAGTCCATGGAGGTCAGCTTCCTGGAGTAAAGAGTAGGGTAGAGAAGGGTGGAGAGTAAATATTTAGAGACATAGAATATCTTCTCCTTAAGCCAAACCTTGATCAGGGCCACTTCATTAACTTATCATGAATAATAACTGTACCAAGAGATCCTTAGAATTTATGTGGTCAGCCCATTGCCCACTGTAGGCAGACTATGTAAAAGGTCAGATCGTAATTAGAAATATGTTAGTAAGCATGGACCCAGGGTAAGGGAAGCCAGAAGTAATTGATGATGTCAACATAAGATTGCCTGATATATTCATATTACAGAAGGGATGATTTCATTCCTGGGACTGGAATACTGAAAGCTAAAAAGCCCTCTGGTATCTATTTCTGCATAACAAACCACCCCAAAACTTAGTGACTTAAAGCAATAAACAATTATTTTTCATAATTCTTTAGGTTAGCTGAGTCTTTTTTCTGAGCTGGCAACTTCTTTGGGGCTAGATGGTCTAGGATGGCCTCACTGACATATATGGGGCCTCAGCTGGGATGGCTGAGATGGCTGGACAGCTAAGGCCTCTCTACAGGTAGGCTGTCATCATCCAGGAGGTTAGCCCAGGCTTGTTCACATGATGGGGAGAGAGTTCCCAGCAGCAAGGGAAGGCAAGCACCGCTATGTAAGTGCTGTTTGAACCTCTGCTTGTGTAATATTTGCCAATATCCCATTGGCCAAAGCAAGTTACATTGACAAAATCAGATTCAAGGCTGGAGGATTAGATTCTACCTCTTGATGGAAGGAGCTTTCAATCTACCATACCTGTATTTCCATGTTAGAGATGGTCTATCCTGTTGGACAGGAAATACTCAGAATTTGTCAGCTTACACTCTGTCTCCCTTTCCCAACATTTGGACAATTGTGTGTGATGTTCTGCTATGTTTCTATGGCTAACTGCAACTCCTATTCTGACTGCAGTTGCTACCAGATCTTACAGCCATCCTATCTTTTTAAGGGCTATTGGGCAATGAGTCATAGTATTAATATTTAGCTTAATTTTCAGACAAAATTTTATTTTTCTGGTTTCCAATTTTTTAAGGGGCTCTAAAATTTAGTCCCAAAGCATGGACAATGTGTTTATGATTCCCATTTTTCAGATGATAGAACTGAGAACACAGACAGTAGAAGTTAGATTTGAACTCAGGTCTAACAGAATCCATAGCCTGTTCTCTTTCCTTTATACTCAGTTACTTTTCCAAATTTATATGAAAACATTTGTAAACCACAAAGTACTACTGAAATATAAAGGAACATAATCATCATCTTTATTATTATTAGAATTGTCAGTATTATTCAGAGTAGAGTCAGGGTTCATAGTGAGGTAACAGCTCTCTAAAAGACAATTTTCTGTTTTTTTTTTTTTCTTTCTTTCTTTCTTTCTTTCTGGCTGCTGCATTGGGTCTTTGTTGCTGTGCACGGGCTTTCTCTAGTTTTGTCGAGCGGGGGCTGCTCTTCGTTGCAGCGTGCAGGCTTCTCATTGCGGTGGCTTTTCTTGTTGCAGAGCACAGGCTCTAGGCATGTGGGCTTCAGTAGTTGCGGTGTGTGGGTTCAGTTGTTGTGGTGTGCGGGCTCTAGGGTGGGCGGGCTTCAGTAGTTGTGGCATGTGGGCTAAGTAGTTGTGGCTCACAGGCTCTAGAGCGCAGGCTCAGTAGTTGTGGCGCATGGGCTTAGTTGCTCCACGGCATGTAGAATCTTCCCAGACCAGGGATCGAACCTGTGTCCCCTGCATTGGCAGGCGGATTCTTAACCACTGCGCCACCAGGGAAGTCCTAAAAGACAATTTTCGTTCTTTTCTTCTCTCTGGAGCCAGAAATTAGCACTTCATAAGACTTACGTAAGAATCAGTCTGTAACAGAAGGTTAAGTTTAATGGTTTTCCATTCTATTAAATAGCCATTTATTCTTTTAAATTAGCTGTCATTTCAATAGGAAAGCCAATTGGTTGAGCAACTGGGCTATAAGGTGTACAAATTAAAACAACTGTGGAGCATGCATGTCTCATGTTCCCATTATACTTTACATCAGGGGCATGGACAAGCTCACAGGTTGATGAAAACTCAGTCTTTGCCTTCAGGAAAAATACTGTCTAATTTAGGGTCATCAACTAATATTTAATTATGACTTAACTGAGTCCCCTATATTCAAATAGATTGCAGGTTTCTTAGTGGCAAGAACTGAGATTTTATGCTTCTTTTGTGTAGCATTTAGCACATAACACACATAATAAGTGCCTGAGAATATTTTAATTAATGAATTGATTGAAGATTGAAAGAAGTTAATGAGCAGAATTTGAGGGGGAATAGTGACTCTTTTTATAAAATACTATTGATAAACATTAATAGTTTGGATCAGTAAAGAATTTGGTTTGGCTGCAATAACAGATACCCAAATAAGAACATCTTATCAAAGATAGGGGGTTTATTTTTATTTCAGATAACGTTAAATCCAGAGCTAGGAAAAAAGAGGTATGATGGATTCAGGGATGTCATCAAGGACACCGTCCCCTTGGCTTTTTCTGCTCCATCATCTCAAGCATAAGCATTTACAATATGCATTATCAATTTATCAGCATCTCACAACACATACTTTGGGAAATGTTAATCTAAATGAATCCCTTTATTTTACAGATTCAACAGAATTTTATTCAACAAATATTTATTAAGCAGATACTAGATGCCCAAAATAGGTTTTGAAGCTATGGAAAAGGACAGATAAGGATATCAAGATCCAAAGGGGTGAAGTGGTTTGAAAGTTGACGCATCAAGTAAATAAACTGAGCCAAGGCTAGAGTCTGAGCTCTCCAACAGCTGTGTTCCCTTCCTTTGACAAACATGACTAAACATCACAAAAAATTATAGAGGGCAGGTATTTTTGTAGTAATTCTCCTTCTCCAGATCAGTAAATGTGGCTCAGAGACAGAATAACTTGCCCAAGATCACCCAACTAACAAAATATTGAACAATAACTCTATTATGACCTGTCTGACCCCAGGTTCTTTATTCTTCTACTACAGCATGTTTATTGTTTTCCTATTACGACTTTGATATGGCAAAAGATAGAATCAGCTGGCTGCTCTAAGGAGCTCAGGGCTGGAGTTTAGGGTTAGTTCCTTGTCCTAAAGGGACCTGCTGCAGGAACATGAAAACAAGGCTTGGGCATTCAAGATGCCAGTGAGCTGACCATCTCTGATGGGGGTTAGTCTATACATTAGGCTGTACTCTGCCCATCTGCGGTCACTGCAGACACCATATGTGTTAGTGCCAGACTACTTCAACACTCTATTGCCAATAGAGTCTTCAGTGAATGATCCAGACATCATTGTCTCAAGTCTTGAGTAGGGCTGAACTTGTCAGTTGTATAGAGTAGTGGCATCCATGAGTTTTCTGACACTCCTTTTATAATCCTTTCTTTCCTTGCAACATACGCTCTTTGCTGTACATGCTCTTTATATCCCATCCGCCACCAAGTCCTTTCTTACATTTCTTCCTTACATAAGTATTTTGAAGTGTTTCCTTTATCTTTTCCATTGATAGTCTTCAGTGTTGCATTCCTGGATTATTGTCATGGAGAGACTAAATATAAGGCTATTTTCAGCCTCTCCCATTCCACAGCATCTTGCCCTATGCTTCCAGAAAAATCTTATTTACACCTAATGCCGTTTCCATGTTCAGAATGCATACACAATACCTAGCCTGTCATTACTGTCTGTTGCCAAATGTGGCAGACAGTCCTAATGACTTATCCACATCCCTTTCCCCCTTGCGCTTTAATAACAGAGCTCTAGTTTTATTCAGGTCAGCAAGATACCTAGTGAAAAGACTACATTTATAAGTGTTTCTTGAAGATATGGATGACCTATCCATTGCAGTAAGAAGAAAACACTTAATAGACCCCTAGAAAAATCTATTAAAAGATAGCTGACTTAGCTAGGAGGAACTGGAATGTAGACTTGATGGATGTTAGTTTGGGAGGTAGAATTCATGCACTAAGGAGCAGAAAAACAGAAGGCACTTGCCTCTGAAAACTTCATGGACCTGCCATGACAGCTCTGGACAGGCTACTTCTAGAATTATTTTCATGTGAGAGAAATAAGTCTAAGCCAAATATACGCAGTTACCAATTAACATTAATAATCCATTGCAATGAATGAGACATACTACATTAAAAAGCTAAATGGGAGTTTATTTCCCATTATTTTAAATGAGAAAAAAAATGGGTTAAATATCAGTGTCAACAAAAACCAGCTCACCAATTTCTTAAAACATAATTAAACACAGTCAAATGCCAACATGTAAGTAACAATAAATTGTGTTGAGATGTAAAATGCTCAAACTATCACTTCCTGACATGCAAACAATCAATGTAGTTGGGCTTTCACTTCCAGCCAAAATGGAGTAACAGGTACCAGATTTATCTACCCAACAGAAACAACAAAAACATTGGATAAACATATGAGACAACAGTTTTTAAGATACTGGACATTATGTAAAAAAAGACAGTGCTTTCTGAGGAATGAGAAAGAAATGAGATAAGCCCAATGAATTGGCCCAGTTTACTGATTTGAAAGAATTTCCAGGCTGAAGTGCACAGAGGGGGAACTAAGGCAGAGCCAAAAGGAGTCCCTGAGTTGAGAAAATGTGCATGAGAGTCTAGAAAGAAGAATATGGCTAGAGTTTGCAAGACAGAGTATCAAAGAGGAGTTAACTGCACAAAGAGAAAACTTTGGTAATTTGCAGGGGATCACACTTGAGTATTCAGCAGAGTATTGATCAGTGCATGCAAGTGTGAAAAATCCTCTGGCTGAGGAAAAAAACACTCCAAAGGATTATAAGTAATAGTGCATAGTGCTCACACTGAGTTGGGAATAATCCCACTAGCTATACTGGAAAACTTCATGATGCATGAAGGATCAGGCAGGGGACACAGAAGGGTCTTATCTCAGTAGTGGGGAATAATTAATACTAGACAGCACTGTTCCAGTCCTACCTAATGAATTTTAAAAGCAAAACTCAGAATATCTGGCATTTAATAAAAAATTACCGAGCATGCGTAAAAACAGGAATACATGACCTATACAGGCATATCTTGGAGATGGTGTGGGTTCAGTTCAAGACCACCACAATAAAGCAAATATCATAATAAAATGAGTCACATGAATTTTTCAGTTTCCCAGTGCATGTAAAAGTTATGTTTATACTATTCTGTAGTGTATTAAGTATACAACAGAATTATGTCTAAAAAAAGAAAAACCCAATGTACATATTTAATTTAAAAATACTTTATTTCCTAAAAAACGCTAACCCTCATCTGAGCCCTCAGTGAGTTGTAATCTTTTTGCTGGTGGAGGGTTTGAAATATGGCAAGAATTATCAAAATGTGAGAGAAACATGAAGTGAGCAAATACTGTAGGAAAAATAGTGCCAATAGACTTGCTTGAAGTAGGGTTACCACAGACCTCTAATTTGTAAAAAACGCAATATCTGTGAAGCACAATAAAACAAAGCGCAATAAAACAACATATGTCTGTAATGACAAAAATAATCACACAATTAAAACTGACGCAGAACTAGTAAAGTGGTTAGAATAAGTAAACAATGACATTAAAACAGTTATTATAATTATATTCCATATGTTCAAAAAGTTAAATAGAGATATGGATGATATAATAGATGACACAAATCAAAATTCTAGAAATGAAAATGGTAATGTCAGAGATGCAAAATACACTGGATAGAATTGACGGCAGATTAGTCATTGCAGAAGAAACAATTAGCAAATTTGAAGACATAAAAAGAAACTAGAAAATAAAACACAGAGAGAAAAAAATAACAAAAAAAAAATGAAAAGAGCATCCATGAGTTGTGGAACAACAGCAAGTGTACTAATACACATGTAATCAGAGTTCGGGAAAGAGAGGTGAGGAATAAACTTTTAAGAAATAATGGCCCACAAATTTCCAAATTTTATGAAAAACATATACCCAGAGATTCAAGAAACTCAACATACCCGAAGTACAAGAAAGATGAAAGCAACTACTCTAAAGCACATTATAATAAATTTGTACAGAATTAGTGATAAAGAGAAAATCTAAAAAACAGTGAGAGAAAAAAATTATATGTTATATACAGAGGAGCAAAGATAAAAATAACATCAGATTTCTCGTAGGAAACAATCAAGTGAGAAGACAATGAAGCAACAGGTTTAAAGTACTAGAAGGGGAAAAAAAGTCGATCTAGAATTTTATACCGAGTGAAAATATCTTTCAAAAATGAAGGCAAAGTAAAAATCTTTCAAAGATACAAAGGCTGTGAGAATTTATCACCAGCACACATGCTCTTTAAGAAATGTTAAAGGAAGTTATTCTGGAAGAAGGAAAATGATACCAGATGGTAAAACAAATCTATATAAAGGAATGAAGAGACCTGGAAATGGTAACTATGTGGATAAATTTCTATTTTTCTTATCATATAATGATTTTTAAATCAAAATTGACTGTTTAAAATAGTAACAATGTACTTTGGTGTTTATAACTTATGTAGAAGTAAAATGTATGACAACTCAGAAGTTGGGAGGAGAGAAATGGAGGTATACTATTATTAAGTTCTTATACTATATGTGAAGTGGTATAATATCATTTGAAGGTAAATTGTGATAAGTTACATATGTATACTATAAATTCTAAAGCAACCACTAAAATAAAAAAACAAGG
Organism: Balaenoptera acutorostrata; assembly: GCF_949987535.1. NCBI lineage: Eukaryota > Metazoa > Chordata > Mammalia > Artiodactyla > Balaenopteridae > Balaenoptera > Balaenoptera acutorostrata. Next base: position 37,937,528 of record NC_080085.1, read on the forward strand.
AGTTAAACCAACTTCGGAGAGAAAGTGGAATCATAAAAAATATCTATTCAGGGCTTCCCTGGTGGCACAGTGGTTGAGAATCTGCCTGCTAATGCAGGGGACACGGGTTCGAGCCCTGGTCTGGGAAGATCCCACATGCCGCGGAGCAACTAGGCCCGTGAGCCACAACTGCTGAGCCTGCGCATCTGGAGCCTGTGCTCCACAACAAGAGAAGCCACGATAGTTAGAGGCCCGTGCACTGTGATGAAGAGTGGCCCCCGCTTGCTGCAACTAGAGAAAGCCCTAGCACAGAAACGAAGACCCAACATAGCAATCAATCAATCAATCAGTCAATCTTTAAAAAAAAATCTATTCAAAAGAAGGCAGAACAAAAGAACACAGAACAGATGGAACAAATAGAAATCAAATAGCAAGAAGATAATTTAAACCTAACTGTATCAATAATCATAATAAGTGTAAATGGTCTCAATATCCCAATTAAAAGACAGAGGTATAAAATTTGATAAAAAGGTAATATTCAATTATATGCTGCCTACAAGAAAGCACTTCAAATGTAAATACACAAACAGTTTTACAGAAAAATGATGGGAAAAAAAAGATATGTCATGCTAATACTAGTTAGAAAAAAGCTTTAATGGTAATATTAATATCAGACAGTGGATTTTAAAACAAAGAATATTACCATGGATAAAAAAAATTTCACAATGATAAAGGTCCCTTTATCAAGAGCACATCAAAATCTAAAATATTTAACACCTACTAACATAGTTTAAAAATACTTGAATCAAAACTGATAGAATGTCAAGAAGAACATAGTAAATCCACAAAGATAGTCAAAGATTTCAATATTCCTCTCTCAATACTCGATAGAACAAGTAGACATAAAATTGCTAAGGATAGAGGAAAACCTAACAACATCAACGAACTTGACCAAATTGACATTTATATGGAACATGTGACCCAAACACAACAATTTTTGTCAAGGGCACATGGAACATTTACCAAGTTGACCATACGATGGGCTGTAAAGCAATTGCCTCAATAAATTTAAAGTGTTCAGTCCTACAAAGTATGTTCTCTGACTCTAGTGGAATTAAAATAGAAATAAATTAATAATAAGAAGATCTCTGGAAAATCCTCAAATATTTGGAGACTAAATAGTCCACTTCTAAAAAACTCACAGGTCAAAACAGAAAGAAAAAGAGGAATGAAAAAGTATTTTGAACCAAATAAATATTAAAATACAACTTTTTGCTGGGTGCCACTAAACAATATTTAGAGGAAATTTATAGCACTAAACACCTATATTATAGAAGGGAAAAGGTTTCAAATCAATGACCTCAGCTTCAACCTTAAGAAACAAGAAAAATAAGAGAATTACCAAAAATAAGAATTTTAAAAAATGAAGTTTAGAGCAGAAATCAATGGACCTGAAAAGATAAAAACAATGAAAAAAATCATGAAAACTTAAGTTGGTTCTTGGAGAAAATCAATAAAATTAATAAAACTGTTGCCAGACTGATCAGGAACAAGAAAGAGAAAGAAAGAAGAGAGAGAACACAAATTACCAACATCAGGAATGAAAAAGATGATATCACTACAGATTCTATAGATATTAAAAAGGATAAAAATGGTATGGTATATTAAGAACTACTTTATGCCAATCAATTTGATAACAGATAAAACGAACAAATTCTTTGAAAGCTACAAACTACCAAAGCTCTCTCAAGAAGAAATAGATAATATAAATAGTCACATATCTGTTTTTAAAATTAAATATGTTGTTAAAAACTTTCTCACAGGCAGAGTCAAGATGGGGGACTAGGAGGACATGGAATTCACATCTCCGCACAACTAGGGCACCTACCAGGCACCGCTGGGGGACCATGGACCCCTAAGGGGGCGGGAGGAACCCCCAGCGGCTGGGTAGGATGTGGGGCGTGGGGGGGAGTGAGGGGGGAGGAGAAGTGGAGGTGGGATGGGACTGGTGCCCCTGAGGGGCAGCTGGGGGAGGGGAAGGGATCCCATGCCCGAAGGGGGAAACTGGGGGACCGTTGGGAGAGCAGAGGATCAAAAGGGAGTGTGGCCAGGTTCCCCCTGCCCACTTGGGCCCCCAGGAGCCTGCTGAAATCCTGGGCCTGATCCTCTGCCCACCGAGGCCCCCTCCAGCCACGTGGGTCCTGAGGGAGTGGGAGGGAGGGAAGGGGGAGCAAAAGTAAAGGCAGGACCTCCAGGTCTGGAACCCCTGAGGAGTGGCTGGGGGAGGCAGGGAGGGGAGGAGTTCCTACACCCAGCAGGACCCACCCACGGTTAGGGGTCCAGCGGGGATGGTGGAGACCCTGGGGGAGACGGGGTGGGAGGAGAGTGGAGGAATGGAAGGGAATGCAGCCAGCACTTTCCCTGTCCACTTAGGCACTGGGGAGCCTGTTGGGCTCCCAGGCCTAATCCTCTGCCCCCAGATCCTCCCTCCTTCTGCGCAGAACACAAGCCCCACCCCTACACCCCCACACAGGGCCCCACCTCTACACTCGGAGACCCCCTCTGAGAACCCCTCCAACCGCGCTGGACCTAAACCCCACACACACATCCTCACCCAGGGCCTTACCTCCAAACTCTGGAACTCAACACTCTGGAGGCCTTCCTTTGGATGCGCTGCCTCTCTCCTACCGCAGGCAGGTCCTAAGCAGAGGGCCCACCCCACACTTGAACTTGAACATCACCCCATCTAAACCCCACCCCAAGGCCTTTTCCGGTTGCATGGGTCCTGAGTCTAGGCCCTGCCCCATGCTCAAATGTCACCCCCACCTGCCTAGGTCCTGCCCTACCTTAAACCCCGCCCCTGCCTAAGTTCCACTCCCATCTAAACTCCACCCCCCACAGCCAAGGCTTTTTTTTTTTTTTCCTCTTTAGATTAGGGTTCTGTTTTACCTTATTGATTCATTTATATTTTTATTTTTTCTAATAAATCTTTTATTTTTCTAATTTTATTTTATTCTTTATACTCTGTTATTGTTCTGCTCCTTTTGGCTTGTTCCCCTTTTATTGTTTTTTTTTTTTTCTTTTTTCTGTTGTGGTTTTGTTTTACCTTGTTGCAGTTGTTTCAATTATATTTTTATTTTTCCTAATGTATTTTTTACCTTTCTAATTTTATTTTGTTTTTAATTCTTTGTTATTGTATTACTCCTTTTTTTCTTTTTTCTTTATTTTTATTTTTTATTTTTTGCCATGCCACACATCTTGCAGGATCTTGGTTCCCAGGCCAGAGGTCGGGCCTGAGCTCCTGTGGTGGGAGCTCCGAGTCCAAACCACTGGACTAGCAGAGAACCTCAGACCCCAGGGAATATCAATCAGAGTGAGGCCTTCCGGAGGTCCTCATCTCAGCACCAAGACCCAGCTCTCTCCAACTGTCTGCAAACTCCAGTGCTGTATGCCTCAGGCCAAACAACCAGTAAGACAGGAAAACAGCCCTACCCATAAAAAAAAAAAAAGAAACGACAAAAAAATATGTTACAGATGAAGGAGCAAGGTAAAAACCTACAAGACCAAATAAATGAAGGCAAAATAGGCAACCTACCTGAAAAAGAATTCAGAGTAATGATATTAAAGATGATCCAAAATCTCGGAAACAGAATGGGGAAAATACAAGAAACATTCAACAAGGATCTAGAAGAACTAAAGAGCAAACCAACAGTGATGAACAACACAATAACTGAAATTAAAAATAGAAGGAATCAATAGCAGAATAACTGAAGCAGAAGAATGGATAAGTAAACTGGAAGATAAAATGGTGGAAATAACTGCCAGGGAGCAGAATAAAGAAAAAAAAATGAAAGGAATTGAGGACAGTCTCAGAGAACTCTGGGACAACATTAAATGCACCAACATTCAAATTATATGCAACAGAATGCTAGATATTTGGCACTAGGCCCCCAAGAAACTCTCTCTATAAAATGCACTCAAGGACACTGAGTGCACTGTCCACTGGGGACAGTGTGTAGATAACAAGGACAAGATTTATCCCATTGGTTCCTGTTTCCCATTGGTCAAACATTAACTCCACAGGATATTAACTTGCCTACACTGATGGTTTATGCAGGCCAGGGTGAGAGTGCAGGGCAGAGTACCAAGGAAAGAGGCTTTAGGTGTGGGTAGGAGGTGAGGCACTCTTTGGTTGGGACTGGAGGAAGAAAGAGCCTTCATAGAGCTGCCTGTCACCACAACAGTGCAAAACAAAACAAAACAGATGAAGCCAAGAGGATCTGAAACGGACATCAGAAATGTTTGACACATCTATGTTCCATGATTATTAAGAACTGGGGTGAGTCTACAATAGTTTTTTTGTTCTATGTCTTAGATGGGTATGTCATCACCAGCGAATCCTACTTGACACATAGAACCTACCACTTTGTTTCACATGAGTTTGCTCTTTTAATCAGTCTTGTGGCACTCATCCCTGATATACACTAAATTTACTTCGAGTGCTTTTATAAACCACTGCTGTCTGGGCTTCATCTCCTACCAATTAAAACAGAATACCTGGGATGGGCGTGGGTATCAGTATTTCCTACAGTTGATTCTAATATGTCAACAAGGTAGAGAACCCTTGAGTCACTTCGGTCTCCTAGCTGTCCCCTGTATGTTCCATGCTTGTTACCAATTCCAACATAGTACTGGTATTAGTATTCATGCCTTCATGATTAGTATTCATGCCTTCACTATGTAATGGAATGATCTCTTCATCTCTAAATACTCTCCATTATTCAGAGTACATTTTAAGTTCTACCTCACCTACATATCTTTCCCTAACCATTTTATCCTTCATGACCTTTTCCTTATTTGACTGTATTAGCAAAGCATCCTCCACACCTCTTAGCAGTCTATAATGAAACCCTTTTAAAATTTCTTTCCACACTTAATTGCTTTTCTCTTTCATTCCATCCTTGAGTTCCTAGGTATTAACTTAAACATGTTCTTAACATGAAGAGATTCTTTCCCTGAAAATTCTGTTTGTTCTGTTTATCTTTAAAAGGGCCAGTGTGGAAAACAGATTGTAAGATGACTCCAATAATCTCCACCTCCTTATGTTGGTGTCCTTGTGTAATCCTCTCCTTTGGAATGTTTGTGAAACATGTGACTTGCTTCTTTTATATATATATATATTTTTTTAATTTAATTTTTATTTTTATTTATTTATTTATTTATTTAGGCTGCATTGGGTCTTCGTTGTTATGCGTGGGCTTTCTTTAGTTGGGGCAAGTGGGGGCTACTCTTTGTTGCAGTGCGCGGGCTTCTCATTGTGGTGGCTTCTCTTGTTGTGGAGCACGGGCTCTAGGCGTGCGGGCTTTCAGTAATTGCAGCATGCAGGCTCAGTAGTTGTGGCTCACGGGCTCCAGAGCACAGGCTCAGTAGTTGTGGCGCATGGGCTTAGTTGCTCTGCAGCATGTGGGATCTTCCCGGACCAGGGCTCGAACCCGTGTCTCCTGCATTGGCAGGCAGATTCTCAACCACTGCGCCACCAGGGAAGTCCCTATGTGACTTGCTTCTAACCAATAAAATATAGCAAAGGTGATGGATGTCACCCCCATGATTATGTTACACTATGTAAGACTCCATCTTGCTAGCTTGCTCTCTTTCTCTCTCTTCTCCCACACCACCCCCCTTCATTGCTGGCTTTGAAGAATGAATCCTACAGCCACAAGGAAATGAATTTTTCTAATAACCTGAGGGAGCTAGGAAGTAAATCATTACCCACTCAAGCCTCTGAATCCTGGTTGATATATTTTTTTTTAAATCCACACTTTTATTTATTTACTTTTCAATAAGTTTAAATCCTTGAAGGGTACAGCATCACACGGATTCTGTGTCCAATGGCCTTAGCAGGAAGGTTGCTTCGGAATTTGGCACGAACCATGCCACTGTTTCCATGAGCACGAGTTATCTTTCCCCAGATTACTCTGGTTTTGTTAGGTTTTCCACCAGGAGTTACTGTGTTGTTCTTTGCTTTGTACACGTAAGCACATCTCTTGCCTAGATAGAATTCAGTTTCATCTCGAGCATATACACCTTCAATTTTCAGGAGAGCTGTGTGCTCCCTCTGGTTCCGTAGACCCCACTTATAGCCAGCAAAAATGGCCTTGGACCACAGCCTCCCAGACATATTTGTCGTTTTAGAAGTCCTGTTCCCAGCAGGCCTAAAGGTGCCACTGCTGCCAGACAAAATGCATCTATTTTATATTTTACTCCGCTAGGGACCGCAAGCAACTCCAGTTACCGGAGCACCCATTCTCGGAGGTCAGGGGACCAGCACCATCAGTCCCGTATCTCCTCCATCCTGTCCTCCCTGTTGCTGGAATCCATAGAAATCATGAGCTGGTAAAGCCTCGGAGCCGCACCAGCATCTCATGAGAGGCATATAGCCGAGCCGACCCCACTTATTCGCCCCCAAAGTTCAGCTGCGGGAACGCCACACACCTCCACCCTGGTTGATATTTTGATTCCAGCTTTGCGAGACTCTAAACAGAGGACCACATTAAGCAATACTCTAATTTCTGATTTACAGAAATGGAGATAACAAATGCGTGTTGTTTTAAGGTGCTAATTTCACTGTAATTTGGTATGCAGTGATGGAAAATGAATACATAGTTTGGTACAGGAACTGGAATGCTGCTGTAACACATACCTAAAAATGTGGGAGTAGCTTTGGAACTTAGCAGTAGGTAGACGCTGGAAGAATTTGGAGGAACAGTATAGAGAAAGCCTAAATTGCCTTGAGCAGACAGTAGAAACCTGGAGTTGGACGATGCTGCTGCTGAGGGCTCAAAAGAAGTGAGGGATATGTTACTGGAAACTGAAGGAAGGAGAATCCTTGCTATGTAGAGGCAGGGGGCTCAGAAAAATTATCGCCTGCTGTTAAGTGGAAAGCAGGACTTGTCAGTGATCAACTTGGTCATCTAGCTAAGGTGGTTTACAAGTGGAGTGTTGAAGGTGTTGTCTGATTTCTTCCTGTTGTTTATAGTAAAATGCGAGAGGAGAAAATAAATTGAGGGAAGAACAAAAATAAATGAGGACTTCATAATTTTGAAAATCCAGTCTTTTCAGATAGTAAAAGATGCTAAAATTAAGACAGTTCAGTCTAGAGAAAAAGTTGAACGGTATAACCCTACAACCTTTTGCTAAAACGTCAGAAAGTTCAAAAAGTCAGAGTGTTCAGTCCACAAAGGACCTTTTCAAGAGATTAGGAGTGTGTCTCATCGATCCTCTCAATCAAACCTTTTGGGAAGCTTCTAAGCTCTCTCAGCAAAAGTTCCAGCTAGAGAAGGGATTATTTTGAATAAAATCTGTGAGTGTGTTTTGTCTAATGAAGTAAAGCCCACTGAAATCTACGGGACCCCCAAAGTTTCTGAGAAAACTATTTTATAATAAACACTGCCAGCTTGAACTGAAGGGCACCAAAAGAGTACAAAGTGAAGGGAGGCCCTTGAATACTCAAAATTATACTGACAGGAAGCAGGCTGATAAAAGTAATCAGCTGCAGACACATGCTACCTTCATGAAAATGGAAGGATGATTAACACAGAACCAAAAGTCCAGAGGGTGGAGCTGAGAGCCATGAAGAATGATTCCCAGACTCTGAAGTCAAATCAAGTAACCCTCATTATTTGCCTGGCTAGATTTCAGAACTGCTGTGGATTATTGACACCTTTTTACTTTCCATTTCCCCCCCTTTTGATCTGGAATGTCTATAGCTGTAATGCTGTGCTCATCTCATTGTATGTTGGATGTGTTGGGAGCACATCGTGGGTCTCTAGTTTTACATGTGCACAGATGGAAAGCAATTATGGCCCAGGAGCTGTACTTAAGAGATTAGAGCCAGTAGCTTCCTTCACCTTTGGACTTGATTTAGATTACAGTGTGGGATGTTGGACTTTGAGCTGATGCTATAATGGGATGAGATTTTTGGGAACCTTTGAACATGGATAAATGTATTTTCCATGTCAGAGAGACATGGATCATCATTGGGGGGCCAGAGGGCAGACTACGGAAGACTTGAAGGTGGCTCCTATGATCCCCACCTCCTTATGTTCATATCCTCTGATAATCTCCCACCCTCCTCTTGAGTGTAGGTGAAACCTGTGACTTACTTCTAAGCAATAGACTATGGCAAGGTGATGGACTGTCACTCTCGTGGTTGTGTTATGTTATATAAGACTCCATTTAGCTTGCAGTCTCTTGCTCCATTGCTGGCTTTGAAGAAGCAAGTTTTCATGAATCCTATGACCACGAGGCAATGAATTCTGCCAACAACTGGAAGGAACTTGGAAGCAGATCCTTCTCCATTCAGGCCTCTGATGGGAACCCCGTCCTGGCTGACACCTTGATGGCAACTTTGTGAGACAATAAGCAGAGGACCCAGTTAAGTCGTGCCTGGACTTGTGACCCACAGAAACTGTGAGATAATGAATGTGTGTTGTTTTAAGCTACTAAGTTTGTGGTCATTTGTTATGCAGAAAAAGAAAACTAATACAGTCAGATTTTCCATTGCTGTATTTTAGTCAGCATTCCTATTCAGGTAAACCACAGGGAAATTATGAGATCATATTTGCCTTCCATTTTTAAACTTTTATTTTCGTTTCTTTATTATCCACACTCTGCACTTTTGGACATTGGGAGCTGAAGCTGAATTTCCTGACCCTTAGAGCTGCGGTTCTCACATTTTAGCATGCATCAGAATCACCTGGGGGGCTTTTTAAAGCACAAAGTGTTTTAGACCCTAGAGTTTCCCATTCAGTAGGTACTGAGTGCGACTCAAGAATCTACATGTTTAATAAATTCCCAGTGATGTTGATGCTGCTGGTTCAGGGCCAATATTTGAGAACAACTGTCTTTACTCTTGTTCTTCTTTCTATGGCCTCCGTGATATACACTTTTTGCAGTTTGCTCTGACCCCTTTTTTCATGGTGATTGATATTATAGGCTGCTGGAATTTCCAGGTTCTGGCTGGCGGTTGCTATGGCAACACACCCAGGGTTGCCCTGTACTTGAGGCCCTGAGTGAGGACAGCACCAGTTGAATCACTGGCATAAGTGACTTGTAAGTGGCATGGACATTTCTCTCGAGTTGTCCATTTCCTTCCGTGACCTTACTCCTGGTCCTTTCCTTTTTTGGTAATTTGTTTTTGGAGTCTCACCCAAGATTCTTCTCTATAATATGATAAAAACAAAGCCTTAGATTTATGTTGTTCTTCACATTTATAAAACAATGTCTTTTCTATCACAAAACTGGATTTTATTAACATAGCAACTTTGCGAGGCATGCTGCGGAGGCCTTATTATTCCTGTTAACAGATAATGAATATAAGGCTCAAAGACACTCAGAGATAATTAAGATCCAAAGTGACACAAGGTAGAAAGTGGAAGAGGCAAGTCTGGAACCCAGAACATTGTGCTGGTATTGCCCAGGGCTCTGGCAGGAAACAGATGGCACACTCAAAAGGATGAATAAAGAGAGCTTAACAAGGAGAGCTAACAAGAGATAGTAAAGTGCCCCAGGGCAAGAAACTAGCCCTGATGGTAAAGAGGAGATAGTGGTAATGTCACCTGGAAAGAGAGATGTAGCTACAGCTGTAGCTATAGGAGAAGGACGGCCATCAGGAGCTGTGACCTTCAGTGGAAGAATGCAGCCACTGCCAACCCACGGACCAGCAGGAAGGGGGCGGTGCTATAAATAACCCAACTTCTCTCCCCAGAACGTGACGGAGACTTAAGATGAGGCAGAGACATTTTGCCACTGCTGTCTGATTAGGAGGTCATTGCAGATGTTTGAACAGGGAGCGATACATGAAAATGTGGTATTAGTAGAATTGGCCCGGCAGCGTGATACAGGGCAAATCAGAGGGAGGAGAAGTTGGAGGCACAGAGATCAGTTAAAAGGTTCCTATAGAACTTAGAACATCTTCCATTTCTGTCCACACTGCAGTGGTCCTGAACAGAGTGGTCAAGGAAAGACACATAAGAGCTGTGGAGGGTTGTCACTCCTCCATCCCTAGGACCTGTTTGTTTAAGAGAATTATCCTTCTATACGTGGTTATGCGATATTGAGCTTGAAGTCCTTTTCAGGTTTTAAGTGGGAGTATGACTGTCCTTTGGGTTTTGGTTTGGGTTCCTGAAGAGCAGACACAGAGAGATAAGGATTTGAGTGTAAGTAGTTTATTAGGGAGGTCCAGAGAATACCAGCAGGGAACTAGTGAAGTGAGGGAGGGAAACCAAGAAAGGAGGTATTATCAATCCAACTATCACATTGAGTGACAGGTGCTAATTCCATGGGTAAATTCTGGGAACTAGTATAATACACACATCTCAGAAACATCCCCCTTGAGAGGCAAAGGATTTAGACTATTTGTATACCAACTCCTGAGCATCACTGGTTGAGAGTTGCTCTTGGGGAGTGCAACTTCCTGACACTTCCAGCCTGCCACAGGCACAGGCAGAGTGACCATCTGTGGTTCTGGAAATGGCCTCCTGACCCAGAGATGCAAATGCTGGCAGTCGGGAGTCATTTTGAATGCAAGGAACTGGATATGGGCGGGGCATCGGCAGCACCCGCTACATTGTCATTTGCAGGATAGTACTCATCAGCTCTATGGTCTCTACCCACTTAATACAGTGCCCGAAACCACCACGTCCAAATGGAGTTCTACTTGACACAAAATCAAGCCAACATGGTTGTTTTGAAGGTTATGGCATTGTTGGGCAAATACAATATTGGGCAGTGGAATTTGTAGTTAAACACAGGAGGTAAACTAGGATGCTTTTTTAAGGTTCCGGGAGTGGCAGAAAGATATTACCAAATGGGTGGGAGATTAATGTAGCTAACATATCAGTTGGTAGTTAACAAATGATTTGTACCCAGGATCCTAAGCTGTCAATCCAAAAGCAAAAGAGGAACACAATACACAAGGAAAGTAGCCAGAAAGAACTCTTCCTGCTTTGCATAGAATGTCTGTATATTGCTCTAACCAGGCTGCAAAAGATACCTAATAGCCCTGACTCCACTTCAAAAGCAAAAAGCTTCAAAGTGGTGTCATTTTCCATCCAGTTTCAGAACAGCCAGTCGTCTCATGACGTACACTGAGTTTGTATCTACCGATTCAGCCAAGACATCTGCCCTGCTCTACATGAGAGCACTCAGCATGATCGTGAGTCCACACAGACACAAGTTTTTTTTTAAAAAATGAGGCAGAGGGAAGCATTTTCTGGGCCACACTGTGCTGAATTATTTACTCCCGGCCTGGGATTCAGAGAGCTAGCTCTTTCTCAGCCTTGAATTTTACTGCAATACAAAGATATAAAATAAGTAAATAAGGAGAGAGAGGAAATAAATTCCTTGGAGACCTACTGGCGTATGAAGTATCGTTTGAAATGGAGCCTGATGCTGAAATAATTGTGTCATTTTAGAGCACAGTACTAAGATGCTCACAACTATGGTTAAATGCTAGAGCAAAGCACAATTTTGCAGCAATAAACGTGTGGCCATTTGTTTAAGCAGAAGAAATGAACCTAAAATTTGCATGGATTTATTTAATTAAGCATCCCAAAATTTAGATACTGACTCCAGAATAATGCCTTCAAGCATTATGAGCAAAATAATAATAAGCACAGGTAATAAAAATGAGGATATCTCAATTGCTTCTGAGATCAGGGTGAGGAAAATGGATACAGTATAGGTTGGACGATATTTATATGCTGTAAAAGAGAGCAGTCCGCCTCCGTTCAGGATCTGTGTCCTGGAAGGGATAATGGATGTTTCCAATGTATTCTGAAGGGGCTGTAATCATGTAATCACATAAACATAAGGTAACTTACTTTTGGTCTCCCACTACTCCTTTACATTTATTCAGAAGGATAATTCCTTCCCAGCCTCTAGACAAAAGCCGCATTTCTTTTTTGGAGTGCTTAGGTAATAAAAATTCCTGTGGCCACTTTAAGCCCAAAACACATTCTCTTTTTTGTGATTATCAGTAACAATCATTTCCAGGTCCAGGTAATGATCACAACTTTAAACATGACTTGATTCTTTTTTCTTCTTCTTCTTCTTCCTTTTGGTCCCACCACATGGCTTGCAGGATCTCAGTTCCCCGACCAGGAACTCAACCCGGGCCATGGCAGTGAAAGCACAGATCCTAACCACTAGACCACCAGGGAATGCCCAAACATGACTTGATTCTGATAGGAGGCCTGGAGCAGGGATTGGGTGGGGAGAGAGATGGTCAGCTTTTTATCTGGAGAAGAAAAAGCAGGGCTTCTTTTTTCTTCTCCAAGCTGGTCACCTGGTTCCTCACCCCTCCTGCATTGGTGTGTGGGGAAGGAGAAGGACACAGAGAAAGACAGCCCTTTAGCAACTGGATCGCTTATGAGCCCTTTCTTCTATGAGCCTGATTGGCATGAAACGCTCTTTTCTTCTTGAATGCTTTTGTGCGGTTTTTGGAGATCCCTCCCCCGACCAAATGCTGGGAATCTCTCACCTGTAGTTCCCTTAGCTCAGGTGATGGACTCTCTCCTGTCTCATCTCTTTGCTGTTTTCTCAGTTGCTGGCTGCCCTCTTAGGTTCATCATTAGCTTTATTCTCTGGAGATCCTTTCACTCTTCCAAGTGGGTCCTCCTAAATAGTTCTTAAATTGATCCTATGCTGCTTGTTCGTTCTGTCTCTGTCCCTCTCTGTCTCCCTCACACACACAGACACACAGACACAGACACACACACAGACACACACACACACACTGGTTCAAACCCGTTTCCCAGCAAACACTTATGCATCCTTTTCTCCAATAAATTCCAGGAGCGTTGGTCAATCCCAATGCAGCCACTCACCACAACAGCCAGTGTATCCATTCCAGGTATGAGGTAGACATTAACCCACTGTGTCTTCCCCTCAAACATTAGGCAACACATATTACCCCATCAAAGGGTCTCCTTAAAGCCCCTCTCTCTTGAGTTGAGGTCAAGGCACTTCGTGGCCTTTTCAACAGAGCTTTCTTAAATAAATCATATCTAAGAAAATCTTCGTCTAAACTCTAACCCTCAACCCTTTTTCCCCATACTGTGAGTGAGAGTCACAAAACTCATAAAATTGGTTTGGAGCCATTTCTTTCTGCAAATCCTATAGAAGAGTCTATCTCACAAGTCATTTTGGTATCTGGTATCTATTAGTGTCTCGGCAGAAATTTCGATTTTAACATCCAGTTACAAAATAAACAGTGTGAGGAGGCTATTTTTTTCCCCTCAGCCAACACTTGGAAGTACCCACAGACTCAGCAATAAGGAACCCTTCTCTGGTATTTTTGGATTTGCAGAAAGCTTCAGAATCACTTTTTACTGAAGGCTAGTGTGTCGACAGCATTTATTGGGAAACCACCATGTGCCCTCAAGATAGCTATGATGTGTAAAATACCATTTCTATTTTTTCCCCAGGAAAAGAACTAGAGATATAGAAAGATGAAGTGGCTTGCCTAGAGACATTAATGAGTTGTTAGAACTTGAGAAAGAACTTTATTATTGTGTGATCAGCCAACTGACTACGCCTGTTAACAAACATATGAGAATTCAACCTAGTAATTTCTTTCCGTCCCACAGACCCATAGGCTGAGATTGATCTGAAAGATAGGACTGTCAGTGATCTAGGATCAGAAGAGTCAAGGAAAGTCTGGAAATTTCATCCTTGGAGCAGAAAGTAAAAGCCTTCAGGAGCCAGAAGAGTACCGAAGATGGAGGGCAAAAGATCATTGGACTGAATCATATCAGCAGACTGGACTTCAGAAGAGTGAATGCACCAGGGACAAGAAAAACTTAAAGTTACAGCAAAGTACCTTCATCTTGGAGGGTTCTTCCACATTCCTTGCTCAAACATGAATCACCCTCATGAAGAGGAGATCTACCTTGGAGATGACCACAACTCACTCCTCTCAGGAGACCTCAGATGTCTACTGAGGAGCCCACTGGCCTAGCTTTCTGCTTCCCCCCTTACATCCATCTTGCTTCAGATGAACCTTCCCATGCTCAAAGCTTCTCTCACTCTCTCTCTCTGTCTCTCTCTCTCAGAGAATGGCAGCTACTCATTAAACCTTTTTCCTTGACTTCCTGAGCACACCCCTGGATCACATTTTCAAGCATCTCTTGAGGTTTGGTGTGGTCATGTGACTAAGTCCTAGCATGGCATTGGGAATAGTTGTGTGCCACTGTCATATCTGGCCCATAATATCCTCCCACATGTTACCCTCCATGTTGTTTCCCTTTCTACCGACTTGATGCAAATGAACTCAGCAAGCTTGGAAGCTACATGCTGCATATGTGTCTAACATCATGGAAGAAGCCTGGGTCTCTGAATCACTACTTGGAGGATTGCTGCCCACCAAGTGGACCACCCATTTTGGACTTAACATGAGCAAGGAACAACTATTATGTTTGAAGCATAACATATGTTTGGATTTATATGTTGCAGCATTTAGGGTTACCTTAACCAATACAGATACCCTGAGAAAAGTTGTTGGACTGATATACATCTCAGCTTGGGTTTTAGCTGAGAAGTTTAGAATAAATATTGTAAGTGACTTTGAACTTCTTTAGGGCAGAGTCCATATTCTAGTTATCTTTGTATCCTCCTAATAATAGTTCTTGAAAGAATATCACATATAGTAGGAATTCAATAGCTATTTGTTTAAAATGTTCAAGTCTTAAACAGAAGTACTGGCTGTGAAAATACTGATGAGCCCTTATTGGGCTAAATTAAGCCATATTAAATAAATGAATGAATGAGTGAATAAATGGTGTAGTTTGGTGGAAATAAGTCCCACCTGAGGAGTTACAGAGAAATTTGCTCATCTGTAAACTGAATATTATAACATATTGCCCTTATTATCAAATCAGACAATAGACTTCCAGGTATTTAATTTCTAAATTTCTAAGTGCTAGACACATGCAAGCTCTCCAGTATAATTTGAATATGTTATGTTATGTTATGTTTTGGTATTATGTTGACAGTATGCTGATAATAGGGTTGAAGCTCAAGGAAAGAGAGTCAGCTGTGAAGCACTTTTGAACATCTTGGGGAAAATTAAAAAGTTGTATTTGTGTCCTAAAGACTTTAGACCTCTCAAAATTCCAAATCTCTACTAATTTTCAGGCAAAATAATGCCCACCATTTGCCACTGGACCCAAGAGAGCATCTTTGCATCAACAGTGCCCTGCAATCATGAGCATATATTTGCCTTCTGTATCTCCCTAGGGAGTACCTGCCACTTCTTAGGTTCCTGCTTAGTGATCAGAGTCAGAAAAGAATTAGGCAACACTACCATGCCAAATATTATGGAAGTTCATTCAGCCATATTACCTGATTGAAATGTCAGAGTGTTTGAACACTGGCAGCCACATGAAAAGACATTTGGACATGTCTGGAACAAAGCTGGCAGAGAACGACCAGCGGGAATGTTCCTGTAAAATGAAGAACATCCAATGATCGAGGGAATGGTTCTGTGTTGACTTTTTGTCAGAAGTCTGAGAATGCGGATTGGACAAAAGTGGCTGCCCAGTGTGCCAATGGTAATGGTAACCCCTCACCAGCTGAAGTTGGGAGATATATGCAGCGGGCTTCAATAGCTGCACTCATCGCTGAAAGAATATTTCTTGTATTGGCTGAGCAAGCAACCATCACCAGGGGTCAAGAGATTTCCTGTGAGTTCAATGTAAGATCACCCCTCCTTTAGTCCCCCAGTTACATCAGAAGGAGGAAGCCTGCATGTTAGGAGCAAGGTTTCCTTTATACAGACTTCATTCTCCACCAGTAAGAGGGAAGGGATAGCTTCCAAATTCCATATATTCCCATCACCCCTCTTGAATGCCTGATCTTACAAGCACTATCTGCTTTGGAACATCAAGTTTTATATTCCTGTTCATGTCAGTCACCAGGAGAAATCAAGGGCTCCAGGCCCTCTCCCATCCCCTGGCGTCTAATCTCCTTATGGCTCTAAACATTCCTTTTTCTGTCACCATTTCCTCTCCCTCTGCCCCATCTCCTGAAAGAACTGGAACTTTCTGTCAGGCATCTATCAATCGTCAGTCAAGTCCCCTATATCCCCTCACACTTCCTTGACTATTCCCTTCATTTTCTTGCTCCAGCTGAAACTTACCTCTCCTCGGTGGAGGCTGTTTTCTCTCCCAGATCCATCATATCACTGGGTCTAGATGTAAGGTAGTGTCATCCTTCCTCTTCATTATCTCTTTCAGATCATTCTTCCTTACTCCTCCCTAAAACTACACAGCTGGGATGACCTCCATATTGCTAAATCTAGCAGTCCATTCTGAGTCTGCATTTTACTTGGTAGATCAGCAGCATTTTACCCACTTGAGCACTCTCTTCCTGTTGACACACTTTCTTCACTTGGTTTCCAGGACAACACACTCTCCTGCTTGCTTGCTATCTTATTAGTTGCTTCTTCCCCATCCCTTTGCTGCTTCTTCCTCATCCCATTGACCTCTAAATGAAGCCACAGGGCTTAATCATTGAACTTCTCCTTTCTGGATACACTCACTGCCTTGATGATCTCATTCAATCTCATAATTTTCTGTACTCTCTATATGCCCATGAGTCCCTACCTTATATCTCCATCTCAGACCTTCTCTTGAACTTCAGATATATCCATCCGGGTGCCTGCCTGACATCTCCATCTGGATGTTAATAGGCATTTCCCATGCAAATTAACTGCGCTTCTGATCTTTTTCTCCAAACCTCTTCCTATTGAAGTCTCCCTCCCACCATCAAAGTCAGTTTATGACAATTCGAATCTTCTAGTCATTCAGGCCAGAAACCTCGAGGGCATCCTTGACTCTTTTCTTTTTCACACTGCACATCAAATTCATCAGAAAATCCTGACGGATCTTCTTTCAAAATATATCTGCCATCTGACCAGTTCTTACCAGCTTTGCTACTATAACTCTGGCCCAAGCAACTGTTATTTCTCACTTAGATTGCTTCAATAGCCTCTGTTACTTCTGTCCTTGTCTCTTTCGTTTCTATTCGAAACATAGCAGCCAAAGTAATCCTATCAAACATAGGTGGAACCTATCGTTTCTTTGCTTACAACCCTACAATGACTTCCTAGCACACACTATGTAAAAGGCAAAGTCCTTACAGTAATCTGTCAGGCCTTACGAGATCTAGTCAGTCACCAAATCTCTAACCTCATGTCCTACCACTCAAGACCCCAAAGCTTTCTTGTCATTTTCTGACCATTCCAGGCACACTTCTGCCTTAGGGCCTTTGCATCTGCTCTTTGCTCTGCATAGAATATTCCTTCTCTAAGTATTCATATGGCATACTCCCTCACCTCCTTCAGGTCTATCTAAAATGCAATCATCACTCCATCTTTGACACACTCTATCTCCATTCCCTGCTTTATTTTTCACCTCAGCACTTATTGCTATCTATAAGTAGCAATACTAGATATTTTACTTATTTATCTTATTGATAGTTTGCCTCTTCCACTGAAATGTAACTGGCATTTGGGTAGGGATTTTGGACTATTTTATCCACTGTTGTATACCTAGGACCTTGAAGTATGCTGGTACATAGTAGGTACACAATAAATATTTGTGGAAATAATTATCTTACAACATACCAAGTGCATAGTAGGTGTTTAGAAGGTGTTCATTGACTATTGTGTGACTTCTCTTCATTGACCAGAAATCCAGTACAGGACCCCTCCTGCCCCCAGAATCTTAGTTAGCACCTTAGCCAGTGACCCACATTCAGAATCTATATCCTTCCTCAAATGCAGCTTCCATGAGCATTACCTGGGTTGTGTCACCATCTTGCTCATGCATCAGCTAGCATTCTACCCATACTTACCATGTGGTTTGAGTTACAGTGACACTTTATATTATAGCATTTCTTTCTTTAGTGTTCATATTTAGGGTCTGAAATAGTACCAGGAGACTACAATCGTTCTGAAAGAACAAGGTTGAGATCACACCAATAGTCATAATGGATCAGACCATTCCCAAATGACCTCTAAGTCAGTCTAATTGTGAACTAGCCCCCATGATTTGGAGAACTGCTGGGAGACAAAATCATGGCCAGAGCTCTAGAGCCTTACTATTCCTTTGGGTGCCCAGAACCTCTTAGGAACAAATTATTATAGCTTTAATGTCATTAACCTTTATTGAGTTCTTACAATGTGCCAGGCATGGTCCTGTGCACTTTACATGATTAACTCATAGAAGTCTCTCAACAACCTAATGAGGTGGGAGCTATTGTTATCCTCATTTTATAGGTGAGAAAACTGAAGCCCAGAGAGTTCAGCGACTTCCGAAATCACATAGTTTGAAAGTGGAAGAGATTGGATTCCAACTCAAACAATAATCACGGCCAATGTACCATGGGACGTTGTAGTCCAGACACTATCAAGCTGTGATCTAGATCGAGGAGTCCTAATCCTATCACTTCCTTCTCTAGTAGATGAGAGAAAAGGAGCAGGAACTAAGTCTCCCACCCTGACTGTGTGGGACTTGGCCTTTCTTGCTTCATGTACATTGAAATGGTGGGTGGGGGACCATTCCCAGCTTTTGGTGTCAGACAAACAAAGATGAGATGCACTTTTCCACCTTTCACACCAGCTCATACTTTTTATTTATTTATTTATTTATTTTTGGCTGTGTTGGGTCTTAGTTTCTGTGCAAGGGCTTTCTCTAGTTGTGGCAAGCGGGGGCCACTTTTCATCACGGTGCGCGGGCCTCTTACTATCGCGGCCTCTCTTGTTGCGGAGCACAAGCTCCAGACGCGCAGGCTCAATAGTTGTGGCACACGGGCCTAGTTGCTCCGCGGCATGTGGGATCATCCCAGGCCAGGGCTTGAACCCGTGTCCCCTGCATTGGCAGGCAGATTCTCAACCACTGCGCCACCAGGGAAGCCCGCAGCTCATACTTTAATGGTTGGAAATTTCAAATCACATCCCAGGCTTCTTGGAACTCAAAATTGAGTTATCTGACTCTGTAAAATGTAACTTTTTCACTTAAAATGATTTGCCCAAGGGACCTCTGGGATTTCAAATATACTTAAAAGCAACAACTGTGTTGAATCACAGAAGCATAAGGGATTGCATTTCCGCTGGAGAACACACAGGATGTTTTAAAGAGAGGGGGAAATGTTTGAAGTTCAACAAGCTTTGAGTTTCCTCCCACCCACCACATCTGAAAACTATTCGAGTCATTTGATTAAGGCAAACTACAGCTGGATTCCCTCATTCCTGGTGTTCTTGTGGCTTTATTGCCTTGACATTGAGATGCTATCTCTATAGGAACGTTTGCACCAATATCTTCTAACCCCTTTTTACAGGAATCAGGAAGAGCCCATTTTCCAAAGGCTATCTGGAGGAGGGTGGCTGGGGGTGGCTGGGAGCAACTACCCCATCAACAGAAGGCTAGACTTCTCACAGCAGTAGATACAGCTCTAGACAAAACAGTGACGGGGAATAGGCTTATCCAGGCCCTGAGCTGCTTTCAAAAAAGTTCCAATAATATATTAATAATTCTATAATTAATAATAATATAATTTGACTTTAGGGAAATTACTTAACCTCTCTAATTAGGTGTTACTTTCATTACTATTAAATGGGGCTAACACTAGCTACCTAGGAGGCTTATGGTGAGGATTAAATGAGAAAATACTTATAAGGTGCTGGGGACAGTGCTGGACACATAACAAGTATTCAGTAAATGTAAGTTATTACTATTGTTGTGTTGTTACTGCCTGTCCCGCAAATGTGCATTGTTCTTTACTATTTATTAAAACCTGCTTTCAATGAATTTGGTAAAGTACCAGGCTACAAAATTAATGCACAGAAATCTCTTGCATTCCTATACACTAATGATGAAAAATCTGAAAGAGAAATTAAGGAAACACTCCCATTTACCATTGCAACAAAAAGAATAAAATACCTAGGAATAAACCTACCTAAGAAAACAAAAGACCTGTATGCACAAAACTATAAGACACTGATGAAAGAAATTAAAGATGATACAAACAGATGGAGAGATATACCATGTTCTTGGATTGGAAGAATCAACATTGTGAAAATGACTATACTACCCAAAGCAATCTACAGATTCAGTGCAATCCCTATCAAACTACCAATGGCATTTTTCACAGAACTAGAACAAAAAAATTTCACAATTTGTATGGAAACACCAAAGACCCCGAATAGCCAAAGCAATCTTGAGAAAGAAAAATGGAGCTGGAGGAATCAGGCTCCTGGACTTTAGACTATACTAGAAAGCTACAGTCATCAGGAGAGTATGGTACTGGCACAAAAACAGAAATATAGATCAGTGGAACAGGATAGAAAGCCCAGAGATAAACCCACGTGCATATGGTCACTTTATCTTTGATAAAGGAAGCAAGAATATACAATACAAAAAAGATAGCCTCTTCAATAAGTGGTGCTGGGAAAACTGGACAGCTACATGTAAAAGAATGAAATTAGAACACTCCCTAACACCATACACAAAAATAAACTCAAAATGGGTTAAAGACCTCAATGTAAGGCCAGACACTATCAAACTCTTAGAGGAAAATATAGGCAGAACACTCTGTGACGTAACTCACAGCAAGATCCTTTTTGACCCACCTCCTAGAGAAATGGAAATAAAAACAAAAATAAACAAATGGGACCTAATGAAACTTAAAAGCTTTTGCACAGCAAAGGAAACCATAAACAAGATGAAAATACAACCCTCAGAATGGGAGAAAATATTTGCAAATGAAGCAACTGACAAAGGATTAATCTCCAAAATTTACAAGCAGCTCATACAGCTCAATATCAAAAAAACAAACAACCCAATTCAAAAATGGACAGAAGACCTAAATAGACATTTCTCCAAAGAAGATATACAGATTGCCAACAAACACATGAAAGAATGTTCAGCATCACTAATCATTAGAGAAATGCAAATCAAAACTACAATGAGGTATCACCTCACACCAGTCAGAATGGTCATCATCAAAAAATCTACAAACAATAAATGCTGGAGAGGGTGTGGAGAAAAGGGAACACTCTTGCAATGTTCGTGGGAATGTAAGTTGATACAGCCACTATGGAGAACAGTATGGAGGTTCCTTAAAAAACTAAAAATAGAACTACCATATGACCCAGCAATCCCACTACTGGGCATATACCCTGAGAAAACCATAATTCAAAAAGAGTCACGTACCACAATGTTCATTGCAGCTCTATTTACAATAGCCAGGACATGGAAGCAACCTAAGTGTCCATCGACAGATGAATGGATAAAGAAGATGTGGCACATATACGCAATGGACTATTACTCAGCCATAAAAAGAAACGAAATTGAGTTATTTATAGCGAGGTGGATGGTCCTAGTGTCTGTCATACAGAGTGAAGTAAGTCAGAAAGAGAAAAACAAATACCGTATGCTAACACATATGTATGAAATCTAAAAGAAAAAAAAAAGGTCATGAAGAACCTAGGGGCAGGACAGGAATAAAGATGCAGATGTAGAGAATCGACTTGAGGACACGGGGAGGGGGAAGGGTAAGCTGGGACGAAGTGAGAGAGTGGCATGGACATATATACACTACCAAATGTAAACTAGATAGCTAGTGGGAAGCAGCCACATAGCACAGGGAGATCAGCTCGGTGCTTTGTGACCACCTAGAGGGGTGGGATAGGGAGGGTGGGAGCGAGACGCAAGAGGGAGGGGATATGGGGATATATGTATATGTATAGCTGATTCACTTTGTTATAAAGCAGAAACTAACACACCATTGTAAAGCAATTATACTCCAATAAAGATGTTTTAAAAAAAAACCTGCTTTCAGATGTTTTGTTCACCTAAGAAGTAAATGAAAATAATTCAGTCTTACCTCCTTTCCTAAATTCTTGATCAGCACCTGACGTGGAACTCAGAGAGCAAGGAATAATAAAATATGGGTCCTCCCCAGGAGCAAGTTTGTTCCAGGCATGTCCGGCCCTCCACAATGAGGCTACAATATAGTGGAAAGAGCGCTGGCTTTGGGGCCAGATTTGCAGGTCAAATATAAGGAAACCTATATAACTTTGGAACCTTGGACAAGTCACTTCCACTCCTTGGGCCTCCTTATAACAGATGAAAATACTCAGGGGGTCTTAGATCAGTGTTCTTCAAATCTTTTTTTGGCCAGAGAACTATTTATTCAAGTCAGCTCTCACAGGGAAATACCATGTGTACATCAGATGAAATGGATTTGGGAGGTGAGTTTCTGGAGCTCCTCTCCCCAGGCCTTGGGAGGCTTCTGTGACTCCCTAGGCAATGCAAAATATGCAGTAGTACTGCATACTACTCAACTACAGGATCACCAAAATCCCTTCTGGGTCTGATGTCCTAGGCACGTTACCTTCTTTCCTTAAACATCAGGCTGGATTCCCATCATCCTCTGAACCTGCTCTGCTTATACCTACCTTTCATCTTGAGGTTCTTCATACTTGAAAGGTATTCTGGTTTCTCCTTCCCCTTGGATCTATATCAGTAGTCACAGTCTCTCACCCTTAGACCATTTTAATGGCGGACTTCTTGCAATTGATCACAATGTTAAAGAATATATATTAAAATATCTCTAAGTGAACATGCATTTTCCAGTTCCTGGTAGGCCCCACTACTCCCTACTACTTGCTCTCACCCAAGTCAAGCATGTATATTACTTGCCTGGCCCCCAAAGGCGTCCAAATTTGTGATGTCAGCTCTGTCACATGTCATTCAAGGTCCTGCTCAGGTTTAGCTTTCAGACTCCTCTTGTACCTCTCAGCTCTAGGATCTTCTTGTACTTACAGTATGGTTGTAAAGATAAAAATAACAAAAACAAAAAAAGTAGAGAATAACTTAGAGTTTAATTTTGGAGAACTAATTATAAAAAAGAGAGCAGCTGGTCATCTTCTTCTGGCTCTCTTACGACAACTTACAACAAATATGCAATCTTTTCTTGATTGAGTAGTCAAATATATGTTCATGGAATAGAATTAATTTGAAAAGATTTGGTTTAATAATTATAATCCGCAGTATATTAAGGTGACACTAATTTCAATTTAAAAAAAGTCTCAAATCTTCAAAGGCTTAACAGAATAGAATTTAGTTTCTTACATACAAGCCCAGTGTGGGTGTACTTAGTATATGGATAAGTTTTTTAAAAGTTTTAAAAGAATTTTAGGCTTATAGAAGAATGACAAAGACAGTGCAGAGAGTTCTCAGCTACCATTTCCCCAGTTTTTCCTAATATTAACATGTTATATAATTGTGCATTTATTAAAACTATGGAATTAACATTGGTACAGCCCTATTAACTAAACTACAGACTTTAATCAGATTTCACCAGTTTTTCCACTAATTTGCTTTTCCTGTGCCAGTGTCCAACCCAGAATACCACATCGCATTTAGTTGGCATGTCTCTTTAGTCTCCTCCAATCTGTGACAATTTCTTAGTCTTTACTTGTTTTTCATGATCTTGGCACTTCTTTTTTTAAAATAGTACACAGTAGTAGTTATTTGGTGAAAAATCAGCCTTTTCATATTTAAAAAAATAGCTCTATTGCGGAATATACAACATTAAACAAACTGCACACATTTAAAGTGTACAATTTGATACATCTGACATACATGTATCATATATATATATACCCATGAAATTATCAAGAAATACACATATCCATCACCCCCAAAAGTTTCTTCCTGCCCCTCTGTTATTCCTCCTTCCCATTCCTCTTTATTTGGCTTCCTGAACTCAGTCTAATTATTTTATGATTCATCCATGCTGTTTCACGTATCAATAGTTGTTGGAGGAGGTCACGCAGAAGATGTGACTGCCAGTTGACCCCTGAGCTTGACCTGGGCATGCGTTCTGCTTGCCTTCCAGGCACTAGAAGCTGCCTCAAGGAACCAGCCTTGAGACAGTAATGTGATGTTGAGACCATCTGGATGGTATACATGACTGAATCCCATTAAGAGCTCTATATGAACTTTAAGATTCTGGTGGGCAGGTGCGGAGATCTACTCGTCTTGTGGCTGCCCAAGATAAGCCTCCTAGGTAAGCTCCCTTGCTTATTAAAGCTGCCACCTACTGAGCTAGAGTGATCTGCCTCTTTCTTTGGTCTCTCCTTGCCTTGAGGGGGCCAGGTTGAGAACCAAAGGTTGGCAAACCAGCCAAGGAGACAAGACGTGGGCTTTGAAAAAGAGGCATCCGAGGGGGAAATCCTGAGTTGACCATCGACCTCTATGTGGGGAGGGGTGGCCCATATGTTAGATGCTTGTGGGCCGTCATGTGAGTACAGGGACTCCCTGAGTGCAAGCTGGTCTGATGCACTTGTTGGAGGGGCTGCACGTGGAACCCTGCGGCAAAGAAGGGGATGCATGGTTATGCAGTCGGTTGACCTTGCTGTGGGCAGGTCACTGGGCACCAATACCCAGCTAGAGGCAGAAGCTCAAGTTAGAAAGATGGAAGAAGAGCTGTGGTTAGGGTTTAGAAGGAGGTGCGACGGTCCACTGCGTTGCTAGCTTTGGGGCTGGTAGACAAGTTGGCAGAATAGGATGTAAGTTGGAGAACGTAGAATGCCATTTTGCAAAGCTAGGCGGGCATCTCCCAAGCAGGGCTACTATTTGAGTTAGATGTGTCTGTGACTCCGGATGCTGTGGCTTGGGCACCGTGACAGAGACAACAAAAGGAGAGAAGACCGCTAGGATGTTGGTCTCAGCTCTGGAAGGGTGCAGAAACCTGATACATCCCCACAGAGCAACAGCTAGTAGGTCCTGTAGAGTTTGTGGATCCTCCAAATGCCCCCACCCCTATTCCTATGGCGGTCCCTGTGGCCAGTAGAGGAGTGGAAGAAATTCCCACTGGTGCCTGGTATACACATGCCTGGAAACAGGAACGAACTGTAGCAGCTAATGGGCCTGAACTCAGAGCGGTTTGGCTGGGGATCGCTCATGAGCCCTGGTAGATTACACCACATTTGCTACATAGGTGATCATATGACAGTTTTACTTCATTTTCAATCTTTTTTTTTTTTTTTACTAGACAAAAACTTTATTTTTTTTACATACGTATGTATTTGGGTTTTTTCAGATTCTTTTCCCTTATAGGTTATTACAAAATATTGAGTATAGTTCCCTGTGCTATACAGTAGGTCCTTGTCGGCCATCTATTTTATATATAGTAGTGTGTATATGTTAATCCCAAACTCCTAATTTATCCCTCTCCCCCTGATCTTGGCACTTTTGAAAACAGATGGTTTGTAGAGTGTCCAGCAATTTGAGTTTGAGGTGTTCTTGTGATTAGACTAGGGTTATGGAACTTGGGGAAGAATAACTTCTTCTCATCACATCATATTAGGGGATACATAATATACACATGACTTATCACCAATTATATCTCCTTCCATCGCCTTGGTTAAGGCAGTGTCTGCCAGTTTTCTCCATTGGAAAGTTACTATTTTTTCCATTCCATACACTATTCTTCGCAAGCAAGTCATCAAATCCAGCCCACTCCACTTTCTGGAGGAAGAAATTACAAGGAATTTGTGGACATATGCTAAAACTACCACAATAATTAATAAATATTTAGAGGAAGATACTTTGAGGCTATGCAAATGTTTTGTTTCTCCTTAAAGTTTTTCCCACTAATCTTTGCATTCATCAGGAGACTGCCTTCAGAAATTATTACTGTGCTGTTCTAATGCTGATTTTCTATTTCTTTCATTCCTTCTATGTGTATTGTTTGGGATTGTGTTATAACAAGTTTTTCCTTTCTCCCCACTTATTTATTTATTCAGTTATTTATATCAGTATGGAATCATGGATATTTATTTGTTCTTTGGGTTTATAATGCAAAATTTATATTTTGTTGTTGAAATTGTTCCAGCTTTGGTCATTAGGAGCTCTTTCAGGTTGGTTCCTGTGCCCTTTTGATATACTTCCACTTAAAAAATTATTTCCTATTTACTTTTATTTATTAATTAATTTATGTTTTAGAACTCCCTTGCTTTCTTTTTTTTTTTTTTTAAACATCTTTATTGAAGTATAATTGCCTTACAATAGTGCGTTAGCATCTGCTTTATAACAAAGTGAATCAGTTATACATATACAATATGTTCCCATTTCTCTTCCCTCTTGCATCTCCCTCCCTCCCACCCTCCCCATCCCACCCCTCTAGGTGGTCACAAAGCACCGAGCTGATCTCCCTGTGCTATGTGGCTGCTTCCCACTAGCTATCTATTTTACATTTGGTAGTGTATATATGTCCATGACACTCTCTTACCCTGTCACATCTCACCCCACCCCCTCCCCATATCCTCAAGTCCATTTTCTAGTAGGTCTGTGTCTTTATTCCCGTCTTGCCACTAGGTTCTTCATGGCCTTTTTTTTTTTTTTCCCTTAGATTCCATATATATGTGTTAGCATACTGTATTTGTTTTTCTCTTTCTGACTTACTTCACTCTGTATGATAGACTCTAACTCCATCCACCTCATTACAAATACCTCCATTTCATTTCTTTTTATGGCTGAGTAATATTCCATTGTATATATGTGCCACATCTTCTTTATCCATTCATCTGTCGATGGACATTTAGGTTGCTTCCATGTCCTGGCTATTGTAAATAGAGCTGCAATGAACATTTTGGTACATGACTCTTTTTGACCTATGGTTTTCTCAGGGTATATGCCCAGTAGTGGGATTGCTGGGTCGTATGGTAGTTCTATTTGTAGTTTTTTAAGGAACCTCCATACTGTTCTCCATAGTGGCTGTATCAATTTACATTCCCACCAACAGTGCAAGAGTGTTCCCTTTCCTCCACACTCTCTCCAGCATTTATTGTTTCTAGCTTTTTTGATGATGGCCATTCTGACCGGTGTGAGATGATATCTCATTGTAGTTTTGATTTGCATTTCTCTAATGATTAATGATGTTGAGCATTCTTTCATGTGTCTGTAGGCCATCTGTATATCTTCTTTGGAGAAATGTCTATTTAGATCTTCTGCCCATTTTTGGATTGGGTTGTTCGTTTTTTTGTTATTGAGCTGCATGAGCTGCTTGTAAATCTTGGAGATTAATCCTTTGTCAGTTGCTTCATTTGCAAATATTTTCTCCCATTCTGAGGGTTGTCTTTTGGTCTTGTTTATGGTTTCCTTTGCTGTGCAAAAGCTTTTAAGTTTCATTAGGTCCCATTTGTTTATTTGTGTTCTTATTTCCATTTCTCTGGGAGCTGGGTCAAAAAGAATCTTGCTGTGGTGTATGTCATAGAGTGTTCTGCCTATGTTTTCCTCTAAGAGTTTGATAGTGTCTGCCCTTACACTTAGGTCTTTAATCCATTTTGAGTTTATTTTTGTGCATGGTGTCAGGGAGTGTTCTAATTTCATACTTTTACATGTTCCTGTCCAATTTTCCCAGCACCACTTATTGAAGAGGCTGTCTTTTCTCCACTGTATATGCTTGCCTCCTTTATCAAAGATAAGTTGACCATATGTGTGTGGGTTTATCTCTGGGCTTTCTATCCTGTTCCATTGATCTATATTTCTGTTTTTGTGCCAATACCAAACTGTCTTGATTACTGAAGCTTTGTAATATAGTCTGAAGTCAGGGAGCCTGATTCCCCCAGCTCCATTTTTCGTTCTCAAGATTGCTTTGGCTATTCGGGGTCTTTTGTGTTTCCATACACATTGTGAAATATTTTGTTCTAGTTCTGTGAAAAATGCCAGTGGTAGTTTGATAGGGATTGCATTGAATCTGTAGATTGCTTTGGGTAGTAGAGACATTTTCACAATGTTGATTCTTCCAATCCAGGAACATGGTATATCTCTCCATCTATTTGTATCATCTTTAATTTCTTTCATCAGTGTCTTATAATTTTCTGCATACAGGTCTTTTGTCTCCTTAGGTAGGTTTATTCCTAGATATTTTATTCTTTTTGTTGCAATGGTAAATGGGAGTGTTTTCTTAATTTCACTTTCAGATTTTTCGTCATTAGTGTATAGAAATGCAAGAGATTTCTGTGCATTAATTTTGTATCCTGCTACTTTACCAAATTCATTGATTAGCTCTAGGAGTTTTCTGGTAGCATCTTTAGGATTCTCTATGTATAGTATCATGTCATCTGCAAATAGTGACAGCTTTACTTCTTCTTTTCCGATTTGGATTCCTTTTATTTCTTTGTCTTCTCTGATTGCTGTGGCTAACACTTCCAAAACTATGTTGAATAATAGTGGTGAGAGTGGGCAACCTTGTCTTGTTCCTGATCTTAGTGGAAATGGTTTCAGTTTTTCACCATTGAGGACAATGTTGGCTGTGGGTTTGTCATATATGGCCTTTATTATGTTGAGGAAAGTTCCCTCTATGCCTACTTTCTGCAGGGCTTTTATCATAAATGGGTGTTGAATTTTGTCAAAAGCTTTCTCTGCATCTATTGAGATGATCATATGGTTTTTCTCCTTCAATTTGTTAATATGGTGTATCACATTGATTGATTTGCGTATGTTGAAGAATCCTTGCATTCTTGGGATAAACCCCACTTGATCATGGTGTATGATCCTTTTAATGTGCTGTTGGATTCTGTTTGCTAGTATTTTGTTGAGGATTTTTGCATCTGTGTTCATCAGTGATATTGGCCTGTAGTTTTCTTTCTTTGTGACATCTTTGTCTGGTTTTGGTATCAGGGTGATGGTGGCCTCGTAGAATGAGTTTGGGAGTGTTCCTCCCTCTGCAATAGTTTGGAAGAGTTTGAGAAGGATAGGTGTTAGCTCTTCTCTAAATGTTTGATAGAATTCGCCTGTGAAGCCATCTGGTCCTGGGCTTTTGTTTGTTAGAAGGTTTTTAATCACAGTTTCAATTTCAGTGCTTGTGATTGGTCTGTTCATATTTTCTATTTCTTCCTGGTTCAGTCTCGGCAGTTTGTGCATTTCTAAGACTCTGTCCATTTCTTCCAGGTTGTCCATTTTATTGGCATAGAGTTGCTTGTAGTAATCTCTCATGATCTTTTGTATTTCTGCAGTGTCAGTGGTTACTTCTCCTTTTTCATTTCTAATTCTATTGATCTGAGTCTTCTCCCTTTTTCTCTTGATGAGTCTGGCTAATGGTTTATCAATTTTGTTTATCTTCTCAAAGAACCAGCTTTTAGTTTCATTGATTTTTGCTATTGTTTCCTTCATTTCTTTTTCATTTATTTCTGACCTGATCTTTATAATTTCTTTCCTTCTGCTGGCTTTGGGGTTTTTTTGTTCTTCTTTCTCTAATTGCTTTAGGTGCAAGGTTAGGTTGTTTATTCGAGATGTTGCCTGTTTCTTGAGGTAGGCTTGTATTGCTATAAACTTCCCTCTTAGCACTGCTTTTGCTGTGTCCCATAGGTTTTGGGTCGTCGTGTCTCCATTGTCATTTGTTTCTAGGTATTTTTTGATTTCTCCTTTGATTTCTTCAGTAATCACTTCGTTATTAAGTAATGTATTGTGTAGCCTCCATGTGTTTGTATTTTTTACAGATCTTTTCCTGTAATTGATATCTAGTCTCATAGCGTTGTGGTCGGAAAAGATACTTGATATGATTTCAATTTTCTTAAATTTACCAAGGCTTGATTTGTGACCCAAGATATGATCTATCCTGGAGAATGTTCCATGAGCGCTTGAGAAAAATGTGTATTCTGTTGTTTTTGGGTGGAATGTCCTATAAATATCAATTAAGTCCATATTGTTTAATGTATCATTTAAAGCTTGTGTTTCCTTATTTATTTTCATTTTGGATGATCTGTCCATTGGTGAAAGTGGGGTGTTAAAGTCCCCTACTATGATTGTGTTGCTGTCAATTTCCCCTTTTATGGCTGTTAGTGTTTGCCTTATGTATTGAGGTGCTCCTATGTTGGGTGCATAAATATTTACAATTGTTATACCTTCCTCTTGGATCGATCCCTTGATCATTATATAGTGTCCTTCTTTGTCTCTTGTAATAGTCTTTATTTTAAAGTCTATTTTGTCTGATATGAGAATGGCTACTCCAGCTTTCTTTTGATTTCCATTTGCATGGAATATCTTTTTCCATCCCCTCACTTTCAGTCTGTATGTGTCCCCAGGTCTGAAGTGGGTCTCTTGTAGACAGCATATATATGGGTCTTGTTTTTGTATCCATTCAGCCAGCCTGTGTCTTTTGGTGGGAGCATTTAATCCATTTACATTCAAGGTAATTATCGATATGTATGTTCCTATTCCCATTTTCTTAAATGTATTGGGTTTGTTATTGTAGGTGTTTTCCTTCTCTTGTGTTTCTTGCCTAGAGAATTTCCTTTAGCATTTGTTGTAAAGCTGGTTTGGTGGTGCTGAACTCTCTCAGCTTTTGCTTGTCTGTAAAGGTTTTAATTTCTCCATCGAATCTGAATGAGATCCTTGCTGGGTAGAGTAATCTTGGTTGTAGGTTTTTCTCCTTCATGACTTTAAGTATATCCTGCCACTCCCTTCTGGCTTGCAGAGTTTCTGCTGAGAGATCAGATGTTAACCTTATGGGGATTCCCTTGTGTGTTATTTGTTTTTTTTCCCTTGCTGCCTTTAATATGTTTTCCTTATATTTAATTTTTGACAGTTTGATTAATATGTGTCTTGGCGTGTTCCTCCTTGGGTTTATCCTGTATGGGACTCTCTGTGCTTCCAGGACTTGATTAACTATTTCCTTTCCCATATTAGGGAAGTTTTCAACTATAATCTCTTCAAAAATTTTCTCAGTCCCTTTCTTTTTCTCTTCTTCTTCTGGTACCCCTATAATTCGAATGTTGGCACGTTTAATGTTGTCCCAGAGGTCCCTGAGACTGTCCTCAGTTCTTTTCATTCTTTTTTCTTTATCCTGCTCTGTAGTAGTTATTTCCACCATTTTATCTTCCAGGTCACTTATCCTTTCTTCTGCCTCAGTTATTCTACTATTGATCCCATCTAGAGTATTTTTAATTTCATTTATTGTGTTTTTCATCATTGCTTGGTTCCTCTTTAGTTCTTCTACATCCTTGTTAAATGTTTCTTGCATTTTGTCTATTCTATTTCCAAGATTTTGGATCATCCTTACTATCATTATTCTGAATTCTTTTTCAGGTAGACTACCTATTTCCTCTTCATTTGTTAAGTCCAGTGTGTTTTGAGCCTGCTCCTTCATCTGCTGTGTGTTTTTCTGTCGTCTCATTTTGCCTATCTTACTGTGTTTGGGGTCTCCTTTTCACAGGCTGCAGGTTCGTAGTTCCCGTTGTTTTTGGTATCTGTCCCCAGCGGCTAAGGTTGGTTCAGTGGGTTGTGTAGGCTTCCTGATGGAGGGAACTAGTGCCTGAGTTCTGGTGGATGAGGCTAGATCTTGTCTTTCTGGTGGGCACGTCCACGTCTGGTGGTGTATTTTGGTGTGTCTGTGGCCTTATTTTGATTTTAGGCAGCCTCTCTGCTAATGGATGGGGTTGTGTTCCTGTCTAGCTAGTTGTTTGGCATAGGGTGTCCAGCACTGTAGCTTGCTGGTCGTTGAGTGAAGCTGGGTCTTGATGTTGAGATGGAGATCTCTGGGAGATTTTTGCCGTTTGGTATTACGTGGAGCTGGGAGGTCTCTTGTGGACCAGTGTTCTGAAGTTGGCTCTCCCACCTCAGAGGCACGGCCCTGATGCCTGGCTGGAGCACCAAGAGCCTTTCGTCCACACGGCTCAGAGTAAGAGGGAGAAAAAATAGAAAGAAAGAAAGAAAGAGGCTATAATATAGTGAAGTAAAATAAAGCTATTGTAAAGCAAAGTTATACAGACAAAATCTCACCCAGAAGCATATACATATACACTCACAAAAAAAAGGAAAAGGGGAAAAATTAATATCTCCTGCTCCCAGAGTCCCCCTCCTGAATTTGGGCTGATTCGTTGTCTATTCAGGTGTTCAGCAGATGCAGGCACATCAAGTTGTTTGTGGAGCTTTAATCCGCTGCCCCTGAGGCTGCTGGGAGAGATTTCCCCTTCTCTTCCCTGTTCGCACAGCTCCTGGGGTTCAGCTTTGGATTTGGACCCGCCTCTGCGTGTAGGTCGCCTGAGGGCGTCTGTTCCCCGCCCAGACAGGACGGGGTTAAAGGAGCAGCTGCTTCGGGGGCTCTGGCTCACCCAGGCCGCGGGGAGGGAGGGGTACAGAGGAGGCGGGGCGAGCCTGCGGCGGCCGAGGCCGGCGTGACGTTGCACCAGCTCGGGGCGCGCAGTGCGTTCTCCCGGGGATGTTGTCCCCGGATCCCGGGACCCTGGCAGTGGCGGGCTGCACAGGCTCCCGGGAGGGGAGGTGTGGAGAGTGACCTGTGCTCACACACAGGCTTTTTGGAGGCGGCGGCAGCAGCCCCAGCGTCTCACGCCCGTCTCTGGGGTCCGCGCTGATCGCCGTGGCTTGCGCCCTTCTCTGGAGTTCGTTTAGCCGGCGCTCTGAATCCCCTCTCCTTGCGCGCAGCGAAACAAAGAGGGAAGAAAATGTCTCTTGCCTATTCGGGAGCTGCAGACCTTTTCCCGGTCTCCCTCCCAGCTAGCTGTGGTGCGCCAAACCCTTCAGGCTGTGTTCACGCCGCCAGCCCCAGTCCTCTCCCTGCGATCCGACCGCAGCCCGAGCCTCAGCTCCCAGCCCCGCCCGCCCCGGCGGGTGAGCAGACAAGCCTCTCGGGCTGGTGAGCGCTGCTCGGCGCCGAGCCTCTGTGCGGGAGTCTCTCCGATTTTCCCTCTGCGCCCCTGTTGCTGTGGGATCCGCGCTGATAGCCGCGGCTCACGCCCTTCTCTGGAGTTCGTTTAGGCGGCGCTCTGAATCCCCTCTCCTTGCCCGCCGCGAAACAAAGAGGCAAGAAAAAGTCTCTTGCCTCTTCGGCAGCTGCAGACTTTTTCCCGGACTCCCTCCGGGCTAGCTGTGGTGCGCTAACCCCTTCAGGCTGTGTTCATGCCGCCAGCCCCAGTCCTCTCCCTGCGATCCGACTGAAGCCGGAGCCTCAGCTCCCAGCCCCGCCCGCCCCGGCGGCTAAGCAGACAAGCCTCTCGGGCTGGTGAGTGCTGTGCTGCTCGGCGCCGAGCCTCCGTGCGGGAACCTCTCCGCTTTGCCCTCTGCACCCCTGTGGCTGCGCTCTCCTCCGTGGCTCCGAAGCTTCCCCCCTCCGCCACCCGCAGTCTCTGCCCGCGAAGGGGCTTCCTAGTGCGTGGAAACCTTTCCTCCTTCACGGCTCCCTCCCACTGGTGCAGGTGCCGTCCCTATTCTTTTGTCTCTGTTATTTCTTTTTTCTTTTGCCCTACCCAAGTACGGGGGGAGTTTCTTGCCTTTTTGGAGGTCGGACGTTTTCTGCCAGCGTTCAGTGGGTGTTCTGTAGGAGCAGTTCCACGTGTAGATGTATTTCTACTGTATCTGTGGGAAGGAATGTGATCTCCGCGTCTTACTCTTCCGCCATCTTCTCCAGGTCCCCCTAGGCATCTCAGGCCCTGCACCAGCAATACCTCCTGCAGCAGCAGCTCCTGGAAGCCCAGCACCGCCCCCTTGCTTTCTGTTACTACAAGATGCTCCAGGGTCATTTTCTGCCTGAACCCTAGAGTCAGCTAATTTTTGATATGTCATATTTTCATTTTCATTTAAGTCAAAATATTTTCAACTTCCACTGAGACTTCCTTTTGACTCATAACTTATTTAGAAGTATGTTGTTTACTTTTCAAATATTTGATGATTTTATAAATAGCGTTCCACTATTGATTTCTACTTTAATTCTGGTATGGTCCAAGAACATACTTTGCAGGACTTCTATTTTAAATTTCATGAGGTTTGTTTTATGGCCCAGAATGTGGCCTATCTTGGTAAATTTTCCATGTGCACTTAGGAAGAATGTGTATTCAGCTGTTGTTGTTTATTTAGAGCATTCTATAAATGTCAACTAGGTCAAGTTGGTTAATAGTGTTGTCCAAATCATCTATATCTTTACTGATATTTTTTAGGCAAAATATCAATCAATATATTCCAAACAGAATTGTGGATTTGTCTATTTGTCCTTTCAGGACTGTCCTTTTTTTCCCCTTACGTATTTTGAATCTCTCTTGTTAGGCACATAAACATTTAGGATTATTTGGGAGAATTGACTTCTTTATCATTATGTAATGTCCCTCTTTAACCCTGATAATATT
The DNA here is from genome assembly GCF_949987535.1 of Balaenoptera acutorostrata. Lineage (NCBI taxonomy): Eukaryota > Metazoa > Chordata > Mammalia > Artiodactyla > Balaenopteridae > Balaenoptera > Balaenoptera acutorostrata. Next base: position 37,971,720 of record NC_080085.1, read on the forward strand.
TCTTGTTATAAAGTTTACTTTTGATATAATTAATATAGCTACTCCAGCTTTCTTTCGTACGCCTCTGAAATTTTTTTTGAAGGCTGGGCATGCTATATAGGACAGTAGATGCTAAGGTATACATTTTTTAATGCTTGGAGATGAACATGCCATTCCCTTTGCTATGCCTTTAGTGTGAAAATTTGTAATAACATAATCGGGAGACTGGCTGGGTTTGAAGTTTGCTTTCCACTTGGCTTTGGGTCTTCTTGTCATGTTCCCCAAAGAGAATCTTTCTTCTGCTGCTCTCCCAGCTCTGTTCCATTGTTATTTTTACTTGACATGTGTTAGCATGGTGGTGGCAGTGTTGAGGAGGGGGTATTCTCTAACATTCTGATTAAGTGCCAGTCTAAAGCAGGTGCTATGAACCTGAGCTGGGGGTGTGGCCTTCAGAAGTATTCCTGCCCCTCTTCCAGACGTAATGCTGGGCCAAGCACCCATTCTTGTCTCATCCCAGGGGAAGTTTTTTCTTTTTTTTCTTTTTTTAGTTGTTCCCAGCTGAACTCTGGTTTCTACTGGTGCCATCAGGCTAGTTTTTGTTGCCCTTGTCCCTGCAGATTGTTTTTGTTTCTTATGGGAGATAGAGGTGGAATCTGGGTGGAGTTTCAGCAGTGGCTGCTGCTCCTCTCCACCAGTCAGTAACACAGGGAAGGAGAGACCTTTCTCAGGATTTCCTCTATCACCCCTGTGAGCACCTATGGGATTCCAATAGAAAAATCCTGCTAGAAAGTGAGAACTTTTCTATGTCTGCAGCCACCAGAGGCGTCATACTCTCATACTAGTCCACACTCAGCCTTGAGCAATTTGATCTAAAAAAAAATCTAGCTAAATCCTCTTCCTGGCTCATATGGCTTTTGGTAGCCTCTGTGCCAGGTAAGTAAGTACTGGCATCCTATTTTTTCTCTGCAACCACCCATCCATCTCTAGATTTCAGGTAGTTGTTTGCCCTGTGACCTTAGTTATCTCATGTGTTTAATAAAAAACCATTAATTTGTAGTTTGTTCACCTTCCTTGCTGTTGTTGTTGAAAGGATGGGAGCAACCCTTTTTCCAGCTGTCTACATCTCCAAGCTGAAACTGGTGGATGAAAATTTACATGCGTTGATTCAGGGCCCTATGCTCCTTACTCTGGTGGCTTTACTATCCACTAGGGCCCACATATAATTATTTATGTTCATAGTTGGATTTTACTTAGGATATAATCTTAGGTGTTAAATTACTGGGTGTTGCATTGTGTGTTCTCTAGGAAACAGACTCTAAGATGGAGATTAACATGTGGAAGTTTGTTAGGAAGTATTCTTAAGGTCAAAACCTCTGGAAGGGAAGGGAAGAAAGCAGGATTGGGCAGAGAGAGAAGTTCAGGTGTGATAGAACTTCAACAAAGTTTCAGTTGATCTCATGGGAAGCTCTAGAGCAGAGATGGCCCTAACGAGATCTCCTATATGAAATGAGAGAGCTAGGCCTTTATATTTCTGCATTACCCAGTCATTTCATGTGGGGTGGTCCAAAGGCATACATCGGAAAGGCAGATGTCTCCAGCTGAGGGAAGTATCTAGAGGGGGCTGAGAGCTGAGGACCATCAGCTGGTAGCAGCTGGAGAAATAAGACCTGAAGGGGATCTGGGCAATGCGTAATGGCTCCCACTGCACTGAATCAAAGCATATACATATTTTAAGGCTCTTGATAGACCACTGTCAAAAATTTCACAGTTTCACAAAAAATGATCCAGAAAGGGTATACTTAATCACTTGTACTTACTTTTCTCATCTGTTAAGTAGAAATAATAAAAACATCTACTTCATAGAGTTTTCATTGTGACAATTAAATGAGTAAATATAATATACTTAGAACACTACCTGGAATATGCTAAACACTAAATTCTTTTTTTTCCCATAAATTTGGCATGTTACATTTAGGTGTACAGCATGTTACTTTGATACATTTATACATTGTAATATTATCATTGAAGCAATATTTATCACATTACATAATTGTAGTACAATATTACTATCTATATTCATCATACTATGCATTAGATCTCTATGACTTAGTCACTACTCATTACAAGTTGGCCACCTTAAACACTGTCACTCTTACACTCCCTCCATCCCCTTGTAACCACCGTTTTACTCTCTGTTTTTTTAATAGGTTTGACTTCTTTAGATTCCACACATAACTGCCATCATTTAACTTAACTTAGCAAAACTAACAGTTCTGGGTGATGGAAATTACCAAAAGATTTGGGAAACTGTTTTTAAGTAGACATACCACAAAACAATTATTGCTGAAAAGTTCACCTAAAAATTCTTATCCTACTTATATCTAGTTAAATCACTGTTCTTAACAATTATGTTTAGACTACCTATAAAAACTTCATGAGACATTAGACAAAGTCAACCATCAACATCATCTCAAGCTATTTCTTTTTTTTGCTGACAAGTTTTGAACTTATGACTAGGAAACTCAGAATAAAAGTTGTGTGTCTGCATTATATTTAATGCTGATAACTCTGAAGACATATCATTTGAATTAAACCAACAAATTTAAGCAAGTTTTATTTACCGAAGATTATCCCAGATCACGTGAACTTGAAAAACATTTGGATTAGTTTCTCTATTTCTGAGAGTTTGGGAATACCCATTCCTTATAAGAGCTTCTCCTTCAAACCAACCAAATAGAGCTCTTTTACAAATTAATTTTGGCAATATCATCTGAAGGTAGAAAAATATCACACATACATCGACACAGATAAACATATAGACAGATGCAAACAGAGACCTTATAGCTATTGCTCTAAAATTTTAGTCATGGTTCAGGTACGATAATACAAAACTCACTAGTTTATAAGTAACAGTTGGATCCAAATTTTGTTTCTGGCAGTTGGAATAAATTTCCCCACTCAGAGGGCTGAAACTTTTTTTTTTTTTAGCTAGTAATTGTGGAGAAGATACTTAAGTTTTTCATTTGCCCATATTCCAAACAGCTTCTCTCTTTTTTTTTCTGTTGAGAAACATTTCTTTAAAGTTTGCATTTCAAGGAATGGCTCTTAGGTCCTAGAAAAGATGGAGGTAGAATATTTATATCTCAGAGGCACAGAGAAAATATCCAAGTTTTTTCCAAGGAGTTTTAAGATATATTTATCTATTATCAGAGGTATACTGTAATTACTTAAAAAAATTTTTTTTGTTAGGTGCAGGACAGTTCTGTTTTCAATGTCCTAATCTTTTACTATATCTGCAAACATTTTGAGATGAATAAAGGAGGTTTGGGAATTGGTGAAAAGAATAGGTAGACTTTGAATTGCTTCTAGAACTGCATTTCTGGCTTCATACAGATTTGCAAGACAAAGACAATTGTTTCATGTTTCTCAAAGAATTGAGTTGTACCCTCAATGGTATCAAAAGGCTGAATCTCCCATCCAACTACATTTTCTTTAATTTACTTCTTTATATCAGGGAGAGTTCTAACTAAGATATAAATCAAAAGATTTCTGTGCTCTAGAACTTCAGGGTTTGATGCAGTACACCTTTAAAAAATTCTATATAAAGCATTCAACAAAGACCTTCTTTTTGAGTGCACAATTCAACTTTGGACCAATTCATCTTAGGGGGGAAAACCTCTGCTATTGATTTTATCAGCCTGTGAACATCAGCCTTCAGCTGATCGTCTGTACAAGGGCCTAGGAGAAATTCTGGTCACCTGTTTCCTCTGTGAAATGGGGTTTTCCCCAGGGGACCATTTGGCTTGTCTGGTAACTACAGTGTAATCATGGGTAGGAAGAACAGACCTTAGCAGCCAATCAAGGTACCTGTGAGTGGGGGTTCTGAATGGCCACTAATGTTTCTAACTCCTCACTAAGTTTGGTAGGATTTTCTGAAAGTGGAGGCAAAAAGAGCTTTGTAATTTCATTTTTTAAGGGAGTCCCTAAGACTAGCCATCATAATCCTTTGTGTCCTTTTTTCAATTTGGTCTTTCCATAGGTACCAATCAGACAATTGTTTGTGATGAGAACTCTGTAAACATTTTTTCAAGTATAGAGTTTTTCCAATTCAAAGAGTCCATAGTCTGGCCACTGACCAGTAGGATCTTATATTAATCTCAGTAGCAACTTAAGCTAACAAGCCTTTTTATGGCTTAATCATGGACGCAAGAGGCATCCCAAAAGAGAGGGAAAAAGATGCAGTTCTCACAAGATCCAGAAAGCTCATTCCCAGAATTAGCCTAAGAAGGGAAAGACCTTCATTGTCACAGGCAGTAAGAATGGTGTAGTGAAAAAAGTGTCTCCAGTTTCCCACAAGAACACGAGACAGCTCCAGTCACAGATCTGATAATCTGTAACACTGGGCAGGTGTTACTGGAATTAAACTTTTCCAGTACTAATGAGACAATGAAGTTTGAGATGACAAAGGCCCCTAATGGACTGGGATCCCTTATGACAAACTCCCTGAGAGCTGGCACAGTCAGACAAAGAGAATGCTACTTCTAGGATCCACAGCCTATTTGCTATCAGCCAGCTGCATGCCAGTACATGCATCCTCTGGATGGCAGAAACCAGAAAGAATATTCTTACTGGTCACAAAACCAAGCTCTGAAGACAGAGAACAAGATGAAAGGAAAACCTCATCGGACCTATGGTTCTCCTCATGACAAACAACACAATAGACAGAAACAAAAGAAAATAATGACCATCTCTGGGAAGAAGAGGATCAATAGAAATCAAAACCAGCTCCTGCTGGTTTTCCAGGATAGTATCTGCAGGTTCTGGAGTGAATATGGTGTCTGAGAAAGTCCCATCTGGGTTGCCAAAACTGTGGGAGAGGAAAATAATTTTCTTTCCACCTTTCTAGGCTCTTGGCTGAGGCAACTCTGCAATAAAAAGACAGATTATCAGATGAAAAAAGAAACAAATAAAAGTTTAATAACATGACACCATCCTGTATACATGGGAGAGACCAAGGACAACTGAATAACTTCTTTTTTTTGAATTTTATTTATTTTTTTATACAGCAGGATCTTTTTAGTTATCCATTTTATACATATTACTGTATATAGGTCAAACCCAATATCCCAATTCATCACACCACCACCACCACCACCCCTGCTGCTTTCCCCCCTTGGTGTCCATACATTTGTTCTCTACATCTGTGTCTCAATTTCTGCCCTGCGAACCAGTTCATCTGTACCATTTTTCTAGGTTCCACATATATGCATTAATATACGAAATTTGTTTTCTCTTTCTGGCTTACTTCACTCTGTATGACAGTCTCTAGATTCATCCACGTCTCTACAAATGACCCAGTTTCGTTCCTTTTTCTGGCTGAGTAATATTCCATTGTATATATGTACCACATCTTCTTTATCCGTTCGTCTGTCGATGGGCATTTAGGTTGCTTCCATGACCTAGCTGTTGTAAATAGTGCTGCAATGAACATTGGGGTGCATGTGGCTTTTTGAATAATGGGTTTCTCTGGGTGTATGGCCAGTAGTGAGATTCCTGGGTCATATGGTACTTCTAGTTTTAGTTTTTTAAGGAACCTCCATACTGTTCTCCATAGTGGCTATATCAATTTATATTCCCACCAACAGTGCAAGAGAGTTCCCTTTTCTCCACACCCTCTCCAGCATTTGTTGTTTGTAGATTTTCTGATGGTGCCCATTCTAACTAGTGTGAGGTGATACCTCATTGTAGTTTTGATTTGCATTTCTCTAATAATTAGTGATGTTGAGCAGCTTTTCATGTGCTTCTTCGCCATCTGTATGTCTTCTTTGGAGAAACGTCTATTTAGGTCTTCTGCCCATTTTTGGATTGGGTTGTTTGTTTTTTTTAATATTGAGCTGCATGAGCTGTTTATATAATTTGGAGATTAATCCTTTGTCCATTGATTCGTTTGCAAATATTTTCTCCCATTCTGAGGGTTGTGCTTCCGTCTTGTTTGTAGTTTCCTTTGCTGTGCAAAAGCTTTTAAGTTTCATTATGTCCCATTTATTTATTTTTGTTTTTATTTCCATTACTTTAGGAGGTGGATCAAAAAAGATCTTGCTGTGATTTATGTCAAAGAGTGTTCTTCCTATGTTTTCCTCTAAGAGTTTGATAGTGTCCAGTCTTACATTTAGGTCTTTAATCCATTTTGAGTTTATTTTTGTGTATGGTGTTAAGCAGTGTTCTAATTTCATTCTTTTACATGTAGCTGTCCAGTTTTCCCAGCACCACTTATTGAAGAGGCTTTCTTTTCTCCATTGTATATCCTTGCCTCCTTTGTCATAGATTAGTTGACCATAGGTGCGTGGGTTTATCTCTGGGCTTTCTATCCTGTTCCATTGATCTATATTTCTGTTTTTGTGCCAGTACCATATTGTCTTGATTACTGTAGCTTTGTAATATAGTCTGAGGTCAGGGAGCCTGACTCCTCCAGCTCTGTTTTTTTCCCTCAAGATTGCTTTGGCTATTCGGGGTCTTTTGTGTCTACATACAAATTTTAAGATCTTTTGTTCTAGTTCCGTAAAAAATGCCACTGGTAATTTGATAGGGATTGCATTGAATCTGTAGATTGCTTTGGGTAGTATAGTCATTTTCACAATATTGATTCTTCCAATCCAAGAACATGGTATATCTCTCCGTCTGTTGGTATCATCTTTAATTTCTTTCATCAGTGTCTTATAGTTTTCTGCATATAGGACTTTTGTCTCCCTAGGTAGGTTTATTCCTAGGTATTTTATTCTTTTTGTTGCAGGGGTAAATGGGAGGGTTTCCTTAATTTCTCTTTGAGATTTTTCATCATTAGTGTATAGAAATGCAAGAGATTTCTGTGCATTAATTTTGTATCCTGCAACTTTACCAAATTCGTTGATTAGCTCTAGTAGTTTTCTGGTGGCAACTTTAGGAATCTCTATGTATGGAATCATGTCATCTGCAAACAGTGACAGTTTTACTTCTTCTTTTCCAATTTGTATTCCTTTTATTTCTTTTTCTTCTCTGATTGCCGTGACTAGGACTTCCAAAACTATGTTGAATAATAGTGGTGAGAGTGGATATCTTTGTCTTGTTCCTGATCTTAGAGGAAATGCTTTCAGTTTTATACCATTGAGAATGATGTTTGCTGTGGGTTTGTCATATATGGCCTTTATTATGTTGAGGTAGGTTCCCTCTATGCCCACTTTCTGGAGAGTTTTTATCATAAATGGGTGTTGAATTTTGTCAAAAGCTTTTTCTGCATCTATTGAGATGATCATATGGTTTTTATTCTTCAGTTTGTTAACATGGTGTATCACATTGATTGATTTGCATATATTGAAGAATCCTTGCATCCCTGGGGTTAATCCCACTTGATCATGGTGTATGATCCTTTTAATGTGTTGTTGGATTCTGTTTGCTAGTATTTTGTTGAGGATTTTTTGCATCTATATTCATCAGTGATATTGGTCTGTAATTTTCTTTTTTTGTAGTATCTTTGTCTGGTTTTGGTATCAGGGTGATGGTGGCCTCATAGAATGAGTTTGGGAGTTTTCCTTCCTCTGCAATTTTTTGGAAGAGTTTAAGAAGGATGGGTGTTAGCTCTTCTCTAAATGATAGAATTCCCCTGTGAAGCCATCTGGTCCTGGACTTTCGTTTGTTGGAAGATTTTTAATCACAGTTTCAATTTTGTTACTTGTGATTGGTTTGTTCATATTTTCTATTTTCTGGTTCAGTCTTGGAAGTTTATACCTTTCTAAGAATTTGTCCATTTCTTCTAGGTTGTCCATTTTATTGGCATAGAGTTGCTTGCAGTAGTCTGTTAGGATGCTTTGTGTTTCTGTGGTGTCTGTTGTAACTTCTCCTTTTTCATTTCTAATTTTATTGATTTGAGTCCTCTCCCTCCTTTTCTTGATGAGTCTGGCTAAAGGTTTATCAATTTTGTTTATCTTGTCAAAGAACCAGCTTTTAGTTTTATTGATCTTTGCTGTTGTTTTCTTTGTTTCTATTTCATTTATTTCCGCTCTGATTTTTATGATTTCTTTCCTTTTGCTAACTTTGCGTTTTGTTTGTTCTTCTTTCTCTAGTTCCTTTAGGTGTAAGGTTAGATTGTTTATTTGAGATTTTTCTTGTTTCTTGAGGTAGGCTTGTATTGCTATAAACTTCCCTCTTAGAACTGCTTTTGCTGCATCCCATAGGTTTTGGATCATCGTGTTTTCATTGTCATTTGTCTCTAGGTATTTTTTGATTTCCTCTTTGATTTCTTCAGTGATGTCTTGGTTATTTAGGAACGTATTGTTTAGCCTCCATGTGTTTGCGGTTTTTACATTTTTTTCCCTGTAATTGATTTATAATCTCATAGCATTGTGGTCAGAAAAGATGCTTGATATGATTTCAGTTTTCTTAAATTTACTGACACTTGATTTGTGACCCAAGATGTGATCTGTCCTGGAGAATGTTCCGTGCACACTTGAGAAGGAAGAGTAATCTTCTGTTTTTGGATGGAATGTCCTATAAATATCATTTAAATCTATCTGCTCTATTGTGTCATTTAAAGCTTGTGTTTCCTTATTAATTTTCTGTTTGGATGATCTGTCCATTGATGTAAGTGTGGTGTTAAAGTCCCCCAGTATTATTGTGTTACTGTCGATTTCCTGTTTTATAGCTGTTAGCAGTTGCCTTATGTATTGAGGTGCTCCTATGTTGGGTGCATATATATTTATAATTGTTATATCTTCTTCGTGGATTGATCCCTTGATTATGTAGTGTCCTTCCCTGTCTCTTGTAACATTCTTTATTTTAAAGTCTATTTTATCTGATATGAGTATTGCTACTCTAGCTTTCTTTTGATTTCCCTTTGCATGGAATATCTTTTTCCATCCCCTCACTTTCAGTCTGTATGTGTCCCTAGGTCTGAAGTGGGTCTCCTGGAGACAGCATATATATGGGTCTTGTTTTTGTATCCATTCAGCGAGCCTGTGTCTTTTGGTTGGAGCATTTAATCCATTCACATTTAAGGTAATTATCGATATGTATGTTCCTATTACCATTTTCTTAATTGTTTTGGGCTTGTTTTTGTAGGTCCTTTTCTTCTCTTGTGTTCCCCACTTAGAGAAGTTCCTTTAGCATTTGTTGTAGAGCTGGTTTTGTGATGCTGAATTCTCTTAGCTTTTGCTTGTTTGTAAAGCTTTTGATTTCTCCATCGAATCTGAATGAGATCCTTGCCGGGTAGAGTAATCTTGGTTGTAGGTTCTTCCCTTGCATCACTTTAAATATGTCATGCCACTCCCTTCTGGCTTGTATAATTTCTGCTGAGAAATCAGCTGTTAACCTTATGGGAGTTCCCTTGTATGGTATTTGTCATTTTCCCCTTGCTGCTTTCAATAATTTTTCTTTGTCTTTAATTTTTGCCAGTTTGATTACTGTGTTTCTTGGTGTGTTTCTCCTTGGGTTTATCCTGTCTGGGACTCTCTGTGCTTCCTGGACTTGGGTGGCTATTTCCTTTCCCATGTTAGGGAAGTTTTCAACTATAATCTCTTCAAATATTTTCTCTGGTCCTTTCTCTCTCTCTTCTCCTTCTGGGACCCCTATAATGTGATTGTTGGTGCATTTAATGTTGTCCCAGAAGTCTCTTAGGCTGTCTTCATCTCCTTTCATTCTTTTTTCTTTATTCTGTTCTGTGGCAGTGAATTCCACCATTCTGTCTTCCAGGTCACTTATCCGTTCTTCTTTCTCGGTTATTCTGCCATTGATTCCTTCTAGTGTATTTTTCATTTCAGTTATTGTATTGTTCATCTCTGTCTGTTTGTTCTTTAATTCTTCTAGGTCTTTGTTAAACATTTCTTGCATCTTCTTGATCTTTGCCTCCATTCTTTTTCCGAGGTCCTGGATCATCTTCACTATCATTATTCTGAATTCTTCTGGAAAGTTGCCTATCTCCACTTCATTTAGTTGTTTTTCTGGGGTTTTATCTTGTTCCTTCGTCTGGTACATAGCCCTCTGCCTTTTCATCTTGTCTATCTTTTTGTGAATATCTGAATAACTTCTAAACACTAAATTCTTGTTAGCTATTATTATTGTTGTTGTCATTTTGCATTCGCACTAGCAGTAGATAAAAGTGCCTATTTTCCAGCACAGTAGCCACCCATGGGGATTTTCATCAAAAATAAAAATGACCATTTAGGACCACTTATATTTCTTGTGGTATATCTGCTCATGTCTTTTTCCCATTTTCTGTTAGGATCTAATTTTTTCCTTATCGTTGATTTGTGAGAATTTTTTTTTCAGGTATTTAGAATATTCATCATTTATCAGTCATATAGTCATAAATTAGAAACACATTTCTAGTTTCTTATATATCTTTTAGCTTTTTTAGGTTAGATTATTATATTTTTATATACTTGACATAAGAAATCTAATTAGTGCATCAATGTCAAAATAACATTAATGATGATGATTATAATGATAAAGATATTGTTTAATATTGGCTAACATTAGTTGAGTATTTACTATCCTTGCATGGTAAGAGGCATTCATTCATTCATGCATTATTTTATTTAATTCTCACCACATATCTATGAGATGACATCTTATTTTATGCCCATTTCATAGATAAGAAAACTGAGGATTAGAGAGATTAAATAATTTGTCCCAAATAGGTAAGTGGTGGAGTTGAGACTGAAACTCAGGTCTGTTAGATTCCACAGCCAGCGTTTTCCAAGGTGTACTTTGTGAAAGTCTATCCCAGGAAACACTACATATACACACACGTACAAATATGCACATATACACAAACACATGTGTGTTCCATAGTAAAATCAATCCAGTAGAATCTTGAATATCTGATTCCAGAGACAATTCATACATGTTAGCATATTAAAAGCTCTAAGAGACACTTTAAGAAAGAAACTTGTCTATCTTGTGTAACCCAGGGTTTTCCCCAAATTAATTCATCATGGATCTTTTATTCCCCATTATACCACTAACAGACTGCAGAAATAGTGTTCTGTTTCACACACTTGCCACACTATACTACTCAGTCTCTCAACCAGAGGAGGTCTTCAATGCCCAGCTCTCTGGGATTCTGTTCATCCCAATTCTGTTCATCTGTTCATCATCAATACAGATGTAAACAAAGAGAATGACCTAATCAAATTAGCTGGTGACTCAAAGTGGAGAAGAAAAGCTGCTATGCTAGATAACAAAATAAGGATTTAATAATCTGGAGCGATGGACAGAAGTAAATAAGATAAAATCTGACAGGGATAAATGTAAAATCTGGAAGTTAGGTTAAAACAAAAATCAATAATATGAGTACAATTTAGGAGGAAGCTTGATTTCACAGTAGTTTGTGTGAGGAAGCCTGGGGGGATTTAATGGATCATAAGTGCAATAAAAAACAATAGAAATGTATTCAGTAAGCAAGGAAGTACAGTTTTAAACCTGCATGAATACAATGGTAATGTTCAAAGAGTGGCAGAGATTGGTATACATTCCTTGGCCACTGTGCTAGTCAGAGGGTGTCTGCAGCACTGTGATGTTCCTGGCAGCATGCTTCGGGCCAGGCAAGGAATGGCAATCCAGAACCTATCCATATGATATTGGCTTAGATAATAAGGAGTCCAGCAGCAACCACTTTTCGAGCAATAGTAGAAACAACTCAAGCTGTTTAGTCTGGCAACAGTAGATTTGGGGTGGCTGTTGGGAGTGGATGATTATACTGGATGTTTTTCATTTTTCTCTCTCTATTCATTCATTCTCCATTCTTCTCCATCGTGTTTTGTATCCTAAGAGGATCCCTGTCCTTTATTTGCCAGTGCAAGGCACTGGGGGAGATTAGAGGGTAGGAGGAGAGTGAGGTGGGTATTTATTCCCTTGGCTGCCTCCCTGCTGGCTTGCTGGGTGGCTCTCTCCTCCAGCTTCAGCTACCTTCTCTGATCTCAGGTAACCTTTACCTTCCCCTCGACCCCTCATGCTTAAGCTCCTGCTCTTGCTAGCTCTGGGGTGCTCCTAGGATCTGCTTAACCCTGCTCACATCTTCATAAATACCCTTTTATCATGCTCTCCTCAATTACCCTGCCTGAGTGTGTGATCTGCTTCCTGCTGTGGCCAGACTCATAGGATGCTGGAATGATTAGGATGATTATTTTTGAATATTTCAAGGGCTGCCATCTGAAAGAAGATGGAATTTAGACAAGAGAGTGGAAGCTATGGGAGATTGAATTCATCCACTCCTTTATTCACTCATCTAATCTTATTAAGCCTCTCTGATGTGCCAAGCATTTTGTTAAGGATGAAGCAGTGCTCTAACAGCTTATAGCAAAGTGAGTTAATCTAGGACAGAAATTGGGGAGGCCTCCCAAGAAAAGATCCAAAAGATGAGTAGGGATTAAAGGGAAAAGAAAGGAGAACCTGATCTGGATGCTCCAGGAAGAGGAATTTATATGTGAGAAGGCTAGACATGAGAGTGAAAGAGGTTTTTTCTAGGAGGTGAAAGATGGCTCCAGTTGGGAAGAGGAGAACATCAAGGCATGAGGCTGAGATGGGGAAGGGCCAAACATGCAGAGCTGTTGTGAACACAGACTTTACCCCAAGGGCCATGGGAGCCCCTTGAAAGTTTAAAAGCAAGGGAGGCATCCAGTACGACTTTCTCTTTCCATTGCAGCTGGAAGGGAGCAAGAATGTCCAAGAATCAGAGCTGTTCAGATATAAATCAAACTTCCTTGCCAAGGAATGAGCAGCCAGTTCCTGGAAACAGGCAAAGAGAGCCTGGGTGACAGCTCCATGATATTTTCAAGTGGAAAACTGCACGTAGTGGGAAATTGGACTAGGGGACATCTGTGGTCCTTTCTAATTCTACGAATTCTGAGATACCTCTGATCTGCCCCACCATGTTCCACAGTGGGATAAAAGACATAGAGGTCTGAGAATTCATGCACCGTCACCCACAATGGGCGGTAAAAAGGCATTCTCTTCTTTCTCAGCCCCTGCCCTTGGGCCTAGAAAACCAGATACAGGTCCAGACCTGAGCCCCTGGGAATACACAGGGCTTTAGTGTTTGTGTTCTTCTCACCCCAGCTGACACTGGAAAGGCACCGACCACAGTGAGTTCCAGAGAATGGCTCTGCCAGCTACCAACCTTCAGCCTGCTAATCCCTGGCTGTCTAGTTTAGGATATTAGGCAAGTTCACTATTTTTTTTTCTTTTCAAATTAAACCCTACAAAAAGTAAGAAAGCCAACATCTCAGGTCCTGGGTCAGCATCACACTTTGGTCACAGTGGGGACTGAGCAAGGTCTGAGGGCCCTGGCAGCAGAGGCATCATCAAGCACAGCAGCCCTCTTGTTCTGGAACTCACCCTCAGGGACTGGGCAGATCTGTGTGTGATAACGCAGCTGTGTGCAAATGCCAATGCTGGGGTGATAATTATAGAAACCTTCTCATTATGCTTGAATGGGGGCCAACACATGGCCCTGCCAATGAGGAGGGTGTGAGGCTGCAAAACTGGCACTGTTGAGAGCAAGTTGGCTTTTGCAGCCAGCACGGGCATCTGAGGTGTGCCCGAGAGCTTGCATGCCCGCTCCCTGTTGGCGAGTGCCCCTAGTGCCCACTTCTGATCTCCCACCTCGGTCAATGTTTTGTTCATCACCAGACTGCAATAAACAAGGCAGCTTTGTCAGTAGGGCTCTATTTTTCAGTCACTACTCCACTCACCTCCTGTTCCCAAGACTCATCTTCCTACCCCATGGCATCCTTCTCTCTTTTTTGCAGCCCTGGAATGGGTTCATGGTCTTTAACATTCTGTGTATAAAATAAGTTTGATCTGGGCAGTCCCTGCTCTCAGACTCCAATGACACAAGAAGTAGCCTAGCTTTCCAGGCACTTCTTTTTTCTTTCTTTCTTTTTTTAATAATGAATATGAAAACAAAAGTTTACTGAAACTAATGTCCATGCTTGTATAAATTCACTTTTATTTATTTGTTTATTTGTTTATTTATTTTTGGCTGAGCCACACAGCATGCAGGATCTTAGTTTCCTGACCAGGGATCAAACCTGTGCCCCCTGCAGTGGAAGCGTGGGGTCTTAACCACTGGACAGCCAGGGAAGTCCCTAAATTCACTTTTTAAAGGGCTGGTACAATGCTTGTAAGCAAGAATATCTGTATCCTACAACACTGAACATCTGTCTATCAAACTTGGAAAATATCCAGGCACTTCTTACAGCCTTGAATGAGAGTAGATGTACTTTGGCTAAAATGTTCATTCGCAAAAGATAATTGGAAAATCATCCATCTGCACTTTGAGTTGTAACAACTTTAACAAGAGCACTGGATAGGGCCTCCTGGTCCTGCCAGGATCACCAGGGCAACAGGAGGGGACCACTGGGGAGAAGGGGAGAAGGAAAGAAGGAGCTGATGTGGGAACGACAGCCATGAAGGAGGGAGCAAAACATAATGAAAGGAGTGTGCGAGGGTTTCATTTTCTTCATGGAAAATATGCTATTATCCAAAAGCAACTTCCTCTGCTGGCGTTTTTGCTTTTTCCAATAGTGGCAAAGAAGTGCAGTTTTATGTAACACATATAACAGGGAAAGTAGAATGGTGACCCTGGGAAAATTACAACATTAAAAGTAATAAGCCTGCTGTTGCCAATAAACTACACAGACACCATGCCGCACTATCTTGAGTATAAAGGTGACATTTTTACAGTTATTCCTATAGTAATGTCTCCAACTGCAACTGCATTTTGAACATCATGCTTTCACACAGACAGTCTTACTAGAGTTTGAGGATTTCTGAGGCTTCGTCCTTTAAGGCCTAGGTCAGGCATCCCCTTCTTAAGAAAACCCCGCAGCCTGGGTATATGCTCCCATAATCTCTCTCTCTCATAGAAATGATTTTATTTACATATTGGGTAATTGTTTACTTATTTTCCCACTCACTAGATTATGAGCTTCCTGAAGACAGGAACCACGTATTATTCATTTCTGAATCCCCAGTGTCCGTCAGTGCCTTGCTTTGTAAATGTTTGTCGAGCTGAATAATTAATAAGCCTTATTTCTTGTCTCATCCTTTAAGCCAAAGACACTAAAACTGTGGGGCCACTAAGTCAAATTAGATATACTGACTAATCCCTTCTAACCCCAAGATGCTGTAATTTTAGAACATGCTGTTTGCTGCTTAAATCAGGAAGTGAATGAGAGGTTCGAAAGCAAGAAAATGGTTTGGGCTGGATGAGAATGTAAAAGGAGAGAAAGGAATTTCTCCTAAGCAGAATCCTTCATTTCAAAGGGTGAGGTGAAGTATGGCAAGAGTAGAATGGAATTTAGGCCAGGCATATACAATGATGCATGCATAAAATTATAGAAAAACAGAGATATTAATTCTCATTTTTAACAAAGAAAAGTCAAGAATTGAAATCCAGAAACTGTGATAACCAAATTCTGGGTGCAAGAAAAAACTGGAAGCCCTCCCCAACTTTTTTTCTGAAAATGAAAACTCTGACTTCATAAAAATAAGTTAAGAAACGAAGGTGAGGCTTGTTTCTGATCCACCAGAGGGCAGAGAGCAGAAGCAAGAAGAACTACAATCCTGCAGCCTGTGGAATGATAACCACATTCACAGAAAGAAAGACAAAATGAAAAGGCAGAGGACTATGTACCAGATGAAGGAACAAGATAAAACCCCAGAAAAACAACTAAATGAGGTGGAGATAAGCAACCTTCCAGAAGAAGAATTCAGAATAATGATAGTGAAGATGATCCAGGACCTCAGAAAAAGAATGGAGGCAAACATTGAGAAGATGCAAGAAATGTTTAACAAAGACCTAGAAGAATTAAAGAACAAACAAACAGAGATGAACAATACAATAACTGAAATGAAAAATACACTAGAAAGAATCAATAGCAGAATAACTGAGGCAGAAGAATGGATAAGTGATCTGAAAGACAGAGTGGTGGAATTCACTGCTGTGGAACAGAATAAAGAAAAAAGAATGAAAAGAAATGAAGACACCCTAAGAGACCTCTGGGACAACATTAAACGCACCAACATTCGCATTATGGGGGTCCCAGAAGGAGAAGAGAGAGAGAGAAAGGACCTGAGAAAATATTTGAAGAGATTATAGTCGAAAACTTCCCTAATATGGGAAAGGAAATAGCCACCCAAATCCAGGAAGCACAGAGAGTCCCAGGCAGGATAAACCCAAGGAGAAACACACCGAGACACGTAGTAATCAAATTGATAAAAATTAAAGACAAAGAAAAACTATTAAAAGCAACAAGGGAAAAACGACAAATACCATACAAGGGAACTCCCATAAGGTTAACAGCTGATTTCTCAGCAGAAACTCTACAAGCCAGAAGGGAGTGGCATGATATATTTAAAGTGATGAAAGGGAAGAACCTACAACCAATGTTACTCTACCCAGCAAGGATCTCATTCAGATTCGATGGAGAAATCAAAAGCTTTACAGACAAGCAAAAGCTAAGAGAATTCAGCACCACCAAACCAGCTCTACAACAAATGCTAAAGGAACTTCTCTAAGTGGGAAACACAAGAGAAGAAAAGGACCTACAAAAACAAGCCCAAAACAATTAAGAAAATGGTAATAGGAACATACATATCGATAATTACCTTAAATGTGAATGGATTAAATGCTCCAACCAAAAGACACAGGCTCGCTGAATGGATACAAAAACAAGACCCATATATATGCTATCTACAAGAGACCCACTTCAGACCTAGGGACACATACAGACTGAAAGTGAGGGAATGGAGAAAGATATTCCATGCAAATGGAAATCAAAAGAAAGCTGGAGTAGCAATACTCATATCAGATAAAATAGACTTTAAAATAAAGAATGTTAAAAAACAAAAGAAGGAACGAAGGTGAGGCTTGTTTCTTTTTAGGATCAGTGACTCAAAGGAGTTAGAAACCATTGATGATCAATATGAAAAAGGCAATTTTAATTGGGTTTTTATTTTTTAAAAAAGAGAAATGTAAAACATTAGGCTCTTCTCAGTTATATAAAAAGAAGAGAGAACATTAAAAATTCAATAAATAGAACAAATAAAAAATATATATGCACTTTCCTATTTTCATTCTCTATTGTCCAAAGATACAGGAATAATAAAGAGCATTAAAAGAGGAAGAGAGATAGACAGGTTGGGGGGAGGCTTTAAATACAGTAACAGAAGAGAATGGAACACACATGTAAACCCACATGAACATACAAACATAACTAGAAAAAGACACACCCAAATAAAGACCTGGATATAGGTTTCCATGGCTTAGAATCTCCATTTTGTGTTGTTTTAGAATAAGCTGGCAAACCCTTTTTTTTTTCTGTTGGAGCAAGTTGATTAACAATGTTGTGTTAGTTTCAAGTGTACAGCAAAGTGATTGTTATACATGTATCGATTCTTTTAACATCATGTTTCATTTTTGACCTTCATGATCTCCATTCTTGGTTTAGGAGTTGAGACATGTTTGCTCTGTGTGTGTGTGTGTGTGTGTGTGTGTGAGAGAGAGAGAGAGGGAGAGAGAGAGAGAGAGAGGTAGAGACAGAGAGAGAGAGACAGAAAGATAATGAAAGGCTTTCTAAAGGAATCAACATAAGACGTATGATGAAAACCTTCGTTCAGAGTAAGGACTATTTCAGGAAGGGAATATTTTGAGATTTTGAATGTACCCTTTCTCAAGTCTAGCTCAAAGCATATAGTGAGATAATCCCCTATAAATTAAAAAAAATGTTTTAAGTAGAGCTAAGATTTCATGAGGCAATATATAAAACTTATTTTTCTATTTCTATTTGAACCAAACTGGAAATCCTAATTTTATAAATGTCAGAATGGGTACAAGGCAAGTTTTGTAACTTGTGATTATGCAACAAGTGGCAAGGTGAAAAGGAGACTATCTCAGGAAAACCACACTTCGTCCTTGGAAAAAGAACAAAAGTGACTTTCTGCTGCCTCCTGGTGGCAAATAACTTAAATTGCAGAGACCAGCCTACAGGCATGACTCATCCTGTTACCGCCAAAGGCTTTGCAGACTATTTAACTTTGTTTTCAATACGTATTTAACTAATAAACCCTAATTTTGCTCAGAGAATCTCCCAAACTCAGTTTTCCAAACACTACTTGGGAGATGCAATGAGCACTATTCTAAGAGTATATTCTAAGGAATGTAGAAAGTGGGGTTATAGTTCTGGTTTTGATGCTGTGTACCCTTGATTCTTCTGGACACTGATTTCCCCAACTACTAAATATGAATGCTTTAGACTTTTCCTGCATAAAGGTTATAATTAGAAATGAAATCACATTTAAAAGGTGTTTCATGCATTGCTGGGAGATTAAATTGGAATGAGGGTAGTTTTGGTGTCAAAAGCCTTAGAATTTTGCACACTTCTTGACCCAAGAATTCCACTTTTAGAGATTTATTTTAAGGAATTAATCAGGGATGTGTATAAAGCTTTAGCTGCAGGGACACATTCCTCCAATTTCATGACAGCAAAAATATTGAAAACAACCAAAAAGACCCAAATTAGGGGTTTGGATAAGTAAATTACAGTAGATCCATACATTAAAATTCTAAGCAGCAGTGAGAAATGATGATCTGGAGAATTTTTATGAATATATGCTGAATAGTTTCCATATCAGTAAATGAAAAATCATGTAACAAAATAATATGTTCCGTATAATTACATTTTTGAATGAAATATGTATATAAAAAGACTGGGAAAATATGCTCTAAAATATTATCCATGGTTATCTATGTTGGAGATAGGGATGGATTTTATTTTCTTATTTTTGCTTAATACTTTTCTACATGTATTATTTTTATATAATAACTTTTATTATATTTTTCTTATTACAAAGGTTTATGAAATAAAATTTATAAGAATAAGGCATTTTTTATGCTTAGCTCTTGAATCAGGACACTATAATAATGAGAACTCAAATTTAAAACTCTGCATCTTTAAGAGCTTTGCCAACTGACATTTGTCCTTGTCACAGACAAAACACTTTTCTATTTATGTTTACAGCATTGAAAAATGCACAGTATCCAACAGCACAAGGAGGAAGATTTATAACAAAGCCCTTCATCTCAGTGCATGAGTATACCTGTAAATCATTCAACAGACTCACATTAAGTATAAGCCTCAAAGCAGCAGATGTATCAAACAAACAATAAAATTTGAGTGCGTCTGCACTATCTGCATCTTTGTTTCTCTGTGTAAGCATGAATGTCTTGCTAAACTCTCTGTTCCAGAGCCATCTCATTGTACATTCAACATATATTTACTTTGGGACTATATATTATCGGCTGAGCTTGGTACCGTGATTCTGGAAAATCAGGTTGCTGATGGCCTCTTGGAATCAGAGTCCTTGCAGACACACAACAATACCTCCAGCATAGTGTAGGTCTTCTATGTAATATAAAATAAGCAGAAGACATTAAATCTACCCTCAGGAAACTTATTTTCTTGTTAAAAAGAAAAAAATACACACGTTGAATGAGTAGGGGAAAAAATGCCATCGTCCAGTCTTTCAACAAGATTTATTTAGAACTAATTGATGATTCACAGTTTGCCAGACAGAGTGGAGAGATATATGATACAATTTTAGAATATAATTCAGGGTCAATTAATGCCAAATTGTGTAATTTAGGGAAGGGGGAGAGTAATCTTAGCCTCCACAAAACTTGTTTCAGAGCTGGAAGGAACCCCCAAGATCATCTTGTCCAAATGAACCTGGTATGATTTTATAGAAGTGGCAACTAAGTAGGTGGGAAGACTTCATAGTAGAAATAGAGCTTCAGATGGGATTGAAATGATGGGTGGAATTTGGTGGGGAAGAATGACAGACGAGTACTCTACCAGAGGAAGAAATAAACAAAGGATCTGAACTGAGCAAGGGTATAACCTATAAGTGCACCTAAGAGATAAGACCAGAAACTGAACATTTACCCCCGGTCCAAACATAGAAAGGTTCTCTAATGATTCACAACCAACCCTGGGAATGGAGCTCTTAAGGCCATTATTTTCCCTGAAAAGAAAGATAGACAGTAGATTAACAGCCCCAAATAGCTGCTCACCTTTATTCCTAAAAACAAACAAACGAGCAAACAACCTAAGGGTTAAACATAAAGTGAACAATCATTAAAAAAAAAACCAAAACTGTAGGCTGGGGGAAAAAGACCCTGCAGTTTTTCTAGCCATATGGATACTTCTAAGATGATGTTTTTGAAGGAGTCAAAAGAACTGCACATGAATTCCAGCTCTACCACTTACTATAGCACTAAGTCATCTCAGAGTTCTCAGTCTTTATTTATTTATTTATTTATTTATGGCTGTGTTGGGTCTTCGTTTCTGTGCATGGGCTTTCTCTAGTTGCGGTGAGTGAGGGCCACTCTTCATCGCGGTGCGCGGGCCTCTCACTGTCGCGGCCTCTCTTGTTGCGGAGCACAGGCTCCAGACGCGCAGGCTCAGTAGTTGTGGCTCACAGGCCTAGTTGCTCCGCGGCATGTGAGATCTTCCCAGACCAGGGCTCAAACCCGTGTCCCTTGTATTGGCAGGCAGATTCTCAACCACTGTGCCACCAGGGAAGCCCGGAATTCTCAGTCTTGACATGACTTCTTCATCTTAAAATGGAACAAACATATTTCTACTTCTAGCCAGGATAGAGCAAGATAGACCAGATTTATATTCCTGCCTGAAACAATCAGAGAACCAGACAAAATATACGAAACAACTCTGTTCAAGTCACTGGAAATCAGACAGTAAAGGATAATTATCCCTGAGAGAGGGAAAGAAATGAGGTGAAACCTATGATTACCCCCAACTCACCAGGCTGTGGTGCAGGAAGTGGAACCCAGGCAGAACCTAGTGGTCTTCCTGAGGTGAAGAGACAGAGCTGAGAGTATGGGGGGACCAAGGCAACTAGAGATAGGTGGGCAGAGTACCAGAGAGAAGAGAGGTGCAGAGAGAGGACTACAAAATCTGCAGAAGGTGACACTCAAGTACTTAGTAGAGTATTGATCAAAGCATGTGTGTGAAAAACCATCTGAAGCTGGGGGAAAAAACATCAGATAGAATCAGGAAGAACAGTGCCTGATACATTCAGCCAGGATAATGTGTTATCACCATCCAGGCTGACAAAAGTCATAATTTATGGGGTGTTAGGTAGAGTGCTCAGGAAGTTCTTGCCTCAGAAGTAGGGAATAATTAGTTCTCAACTGAACACTGCTCCAGACCTGCCTAACAAATCATAAAAGCACTACCTGAAAAGGTTTGACTCTTTTCAAATAATGTAACAGCATCCCTGAGCAAAGCTGAAGAATACTTACAGGAATACAAAAATATACAGAACCCAACAAGGTAAAATTCACAGTGACTGGCATCAAATCAAAGATTGCAAGGCATGCAAAGAAGCAGAAAAATAAGACCGATAATGAGGAAAATAATCATTCAATCAATTAATTAATCAAATTGAAAGTGTTGAAACTATGCTATTGTAAGATTCTTATACTGTATGTGAAGGGATATAGTGTCATGTGAAGGTAAACTGTGATAAATGAAAGAAGCATGGTATAAACTATAAAGCAGCTACTAATACAATAAAACAAAATTATAGCTAATAAGTCAACAGAGGATATAAAGTAAAATTTAAAAACAATTAATACAAAGAAAGCAGAAAAAGGAAAAATGGAAACAAAGATCAGGTGGGACAAATAAATAGAAAACAAATAGCAAGATAGTAGATATAAGCCAAAAAATGACAATAATCACAGTAAATGTAAATGGTCTAAAGATCCAATTAAAAGGCAGCTTGTCAGATTGAAAAAGAAAACAAGTTCCACTTATATGCTGCCAACAGAAATAAAATTTAAGTATTATAACACAAATAGGTTAAAAGTAAAAGGACAATGAAAACTAATCATACTAACACTGGTCAAAAGAAAGCTTTAGTGACTATATTAATAACAAAGTAGATTTTAGAGCAAGGAATATTACCAGGGATAGAGAAGGTCATTTCACAATGAAAACAGAGTTAATTCATCAGGAGGACATAACAACCCTAAACATTTACTAACCTAATAAAACAGCTTTAAGATACATGAAGCAAAAACTGATAGAGTTATAAGGAGAAATAGACAAATACACAATTATAATTGGAGATTTTAAAAGTACTTCTTTCTTAATAATTAATAGAATCATACCATCAAGCAACTTTACTTAATTGACATTTATAGAACAATCCACTCAATAGGAGCATCAAAACATCTTTCTTTCAAGTACACAAGGAACATTTACCAAGAGAGACCATATTCTGGGCCATTACACAGTGTCAATAAATTTAAAAGTATGTAAGTCATACAAATTAGGTTCTCTAACGGCAATGGAATTAAACATCAATAACAGAAATATTTGTAACATTCCCAAATATTTTGGAACTAACATAACAAACTTTTAAATAACCTATGAATCAAAAAAAAAGAAATCAAAAGAGAAATTATGAAGTATTTTGTACTAAATTAGAATGAAAACTCAACATATTCATAGGCTGCTGCCAAAGCAATACTTAGAAATAAATTTATAGTGCTAGATGCTTATATTAGAAAAGACAGTATCAGTCAATGACCTAAGCCTCCACCTTAAGAAACTAGAAAAAGAAGAACAATGTCAGCAGAAGGAGTTAATAATGATCAAAGCTAAAATCAATGAAATAGAAAACAAAAACAGAAAAGTAAATCAATGAAACCAACAATTATTTCTTTGAAGAAAAAAGTAAAATTGGTAAACCTCTAGCCAAACTGCTCAGGAAAAAGAGAGATAAGACAGAATTTGCCAATATTAGAAATGGAAGAGGTGACATTACAGATCCTATATATATTAAAAGGGTAAGAAGAGAATACTATGAACAACTTTATGCTAATCAATTTGACAACCTAGATGAAATGAAAAAGTTCTCGAAGGATATGAACTACCAAGCTTACTCAACAAGACATAGGTAACCGAAATGGGCCTATCTCCATTAAGAAAACTGAATTTCTAGTTAAAGACCTTCCCACAAAGAAAGCTCTAGGTCCAAGTAGCTTCACTGATAAATTCTACCAAATGTATAAGGAAGAAATAATATCAATTTTATACAAACTTTTTCCAAAAATTTAAGGGGAGGGACTACTTCTTAACTGGTTCTATGAGGCCAACACTACCACCCTCTCGCCAAAGCCAGGCAAATACATAACAAGAAAAAAAAGTACAGACCAATATCTCTCATACTGCATTAACATAGATGCAAAAACTATAAACAAAATTTTATCAAGTAGAATCAAGCAATATATAAAAAAGACTAATACATTACCACTGAGTGATGTTTATCCTAGGGATTCCTTTTTGATTTAACATTCAAAAATCAATCAATGTAAACAAACTTTAAAACATCACCATATTAACAAACTAAAAAGAAAACCAACCCATGGTCATTTCAACAGAAGTAAGATTCATTTGACATAATCTAACATACATTTCTGCTAAAAACTCCCACCAAACTAAGAATAGAAGGGGGCTGGGAATTCCCTGGGGTCAAGTGGTTAGGACTCTGCATTTTCACTGCCTAAGGCACAGGTTCAATCCCTGGTTGTGGAACTAAGGTCCCACAAGCTGCACAGCATGGCATTAATTAATTAATTAATTAATTTTTAAAAAACCAAATTTATTTCTCACAGTTCTGGAGGCTGTGAAATCCAAGATCAAGGTGTTGGCACTGGGTTTCTCGATAAAGGGCATTGTGGTAGCCTGACAGCTGACTCTAAGATGGCTTCCAATGATTCTTGTCTGCTATATAAGCCCTTCCCCTGAGTGTGGGCGAGACCTAGTGGTGACTCACTTTTTACAAATGGAATTCTGCAAAAGTGATAGGATGACACTTCTGAGATTAGCTTATAAATGATTGTGACGTCCATCTTGCTTGCCCTCTCTTGCTCCCTTGCTGGCTTGCTCTGAGGGAAGTTGAGCTGCCCTATGGAGAACCCCATGTAGCACAGAACTGATGGAGTCCCCCTGTCAGTAGCCAGAGAGGAACTTACACCCACAGTCAAACAGCCTGTGAGGAAATGAACCTACCAACAAACACATGAGTGAGTCTGGAAACAGATCTTCCCTGAACTCAGACTTCAGGTAAAACAACAGACACAGCCAATACCTTGATCACGGCCTTGTGAGAATCACTGAAGCAGAGACATTCAGCTAAGCCATGTCTGGATTCCTGCAAGTATTTCACATGTAAGCACTCACCCAAGAGAAAAAAGAAAGCACGCGCGTTCATACAAAGACATGTGCATGAATGTTCATAGCAACTTTATCTGTAACAGCCTCAAAGTGGAAATGACTCAAGTGTCCTCAACAGGTTGATGTATCAACATTGTCATATATCCATATGATGGAACGCTACTCAACAATTTAAAAAAACAAAACAAAACAATTAAATGGAATGAACTTTGATACATGCAGCAACATGGATGAAACTCAAAATAATTATGCTGAGTGAAAAAACAAAAGAGTATGTAGTAAAAATTCTATTTACGTACAATTTTAGAAAATGCAAACTAATCTATCATGACAGAAAGCAGATTAATGGTTGCTTGGGAGAGGGGTGGGAGGAGTGGCAGAGAGAGATTATAAAGCGGTACAAGAAAACTTCTGGAGGTGATATATATGTTCACCTTCTTGATTGTGGTAATGGCTTCACAGGTGTGTGCATGTCAAAACTTGTCAAATTATATACTTTAAATATGTGCAGATTATTGTATGTCAATTACGCCTCGATAAAGCTGTTGAAAATTAAAGAAAAAACAATGATCATAACTCTTACATGAAAGGACTATTATGATGATGAATTGAGATACTGTATATGCGAGGGCTTCGGAAACAAACAGTACACAATGTGAGCGGCTGTTATTATCTGTGCTTACATCTGATCACCTTTGTTAAGTGTTGATGATAAAGTTTACTAACACACATTTTCACAAGATCCTTCTTGGCGTGTGGAGAGTATGTCACTAATGATTGCAGCATATATGGTGGTTTTAGTTTTTCTGAGCCTAGTTTGGCATCAATCAATAATCCATCACTTGTCAGGACATGACATACGTTAAATTTTTCTGTCCCTCAGTCTTGACCCTTCCTGATGCTCTATGAGGGTAGCTCAAAGCACAATTGGGCTCATCATTTATTCAGCATATATAACACAGCTATTTAAAACTTTATGGCTGAGAAACAGATCATCACTGAGGTTAAAATAAAACACACAGAGTACAAGTTCCATTTTTCAAAAGGCTTATCCAATAAGTCAAACCAGAGAAAAGTGGCAAGTCTGGCTTTTAACTGCAGAATCAGGAAAAATATCTGTGCCTTGTCCAATCAAACATTTGAGGCCAAGCAAACTCCTTGGGAAAGCTTAAATTTTTTTATTACCAATTTATGCGTTCAGGGATGAAATGTTTCAGGAACCTCATTGCTAAGCCAGAGGAATCAATATTTTTCTGTTAACAGGCAAGCTGTCACATAAACAAATCAGCTGAAAAACCTCCATTTAGCAGCTCAGAAAAAAACGCCTGCGCCAGAGGCCTACCAAAGGCAGTTCTTTGCTGTATTTTGGTCTCGTAAGCTCGGCCAGCAAAACCCTCATCAGCTTCTGTTCTAGTGAATATCTGTAACACTGTTCCACACCTATTTAGGAGATTCTAATTTTCCCTGCTTTCTAATATCTTGTAATTTGTTGATTCGAGAACAAAGCTTGTCTTCTCTGTTATTTGGGAAAGAGGAATTTGAGGCTTTACATTGGTTCCATTTATCACATCCTTTGTCTTTCTCCTGGAGTTACAGATGTAATAGATCACAAAGTCTCCTGGCAAGGCTTAGGTTATAACTTTTGAGGTTAGAGAGGAAAAGAAGACACTGAGAAGGCTTCTCATTCACAGAGCTGTTTCAGTGTCCCTCTTATATTTTGTTTTCACCCTTCTGAATCATAAAATAAGAGCAGTACATTACCATTATTAAATGGAGATAGGAGTGGATGATGTGAATTTATACTGCTGAATGCTGAATGAGTCTCTGACTTATCATCCAGGTATCCTCAGACCTACCCTCGCTTTGAACAAACTGAATAGTCGTTCATTCAACGAATACTAATTCAGGACTTCCCTGGCAGTCCAGTGGTTGGGACTCCGCACTTCCAGCACAGGGGGCTAGGGTTCGATCCTTGGTCGGGGAATTAAGATCCTACATGCTGTGCGGGGTGTGGCCAAAAAACAACAACAAAAACAACAACAACAAAACTTAAATACTAATCCAACCAATTCTAAGTGCCAGGCATTGTGCTAGGTGCTAAGGATTAAATAACCTTGAAGGTGCAGTCCTTTTCCTGAAGGGAAATACCATGTGAATGTCAAGTATTTCGCATGTGAACTGTTGTATAAAATGTGATACACATACAACCTTTTTAGAAACAATTTACTGCATAAAGCAAGATACTCTTCTGTGTGTGTATTCGTATGTGTGCTCGTGTGTGTCTTTTAGCTCTTTGTTACAGCACAGTAGTGATAAGGAGAAGTTTGTCAGGCAACGTTTATCAAAGATGGCTGTGTACCACCTCCATCGGAATCAATCACATGGAAATGCTTGGAAAAAAATGCACTCTTGGGTCCCATTCCAGTTCTAATGAATCAGAATCTCTGGGATGTGAGGCCTGTGATTCTGAACATTAACTCTATTCCTAGCTAACTCTGTGCACATCAAGTTTCAAGAATGACCTCAGTTTTTAAAATGTGAGGGTAGCCTCTGGGATGTAAGGACAGAAACTCCTGGGAAAGACATATGAGCTTCGTGGTGCCAGTGGTGGCTCAGAGGCACTGCCCCCGAAGTGGCACTGCTGTGTTCCCAGAGCCGAACAGAAGTGTTTGCTGGGGGGATGTCTGCCCAGTAGAGAAGGGTGCTGGAAAGGAGAGGCTCAGCTACTGGGAAATGAACACTCGGTTCTCACCCTGCTTCTGTCGCCCCCAAATTTGTGTATCAGAACAGTCACTTCTCTGATAGTTACTCTTATTTTTTGAACGCAAGGCAAAAATCACAGACATACAGTTTGACCACATCAGATGTAAATCAGTGTCTTTCCTGCTTATCCAATTAGGTCACTGTGAGGTGCCAACAAGACAGCATTATGTCAGTGGCTGGAAAAGAATGGAGCATTTAACAGATGTAAAGGATTCAGCTTGTTCCCCCACTCCTATTTCTCCTTCTGAAAGCAATGTCCTCTTTACTTGGCTGGAAGTGGGAGATCTGACTGGCTTGCCTTTACCACAATTCTTCTGGCCAAAGACTAAGTAATAACTCCCCCTACTGTCCCTTCTGCTCAGCCCTGAAGTTAAGTACCGGAATGTGGAAGGGGCCACTGCGGTATGATTCCTGGATCAAAGGCCATGTGAGAGGCCTACTAGCTATGCTTCCCCCAACATTTAATTCCTCTTTTAATGGAGGAAATTCGTGGGCTAAGAACTACTGGGATTATTATCCAGTGTTTACACTGGACAGAGGGAAACAGCAACCTGTTGCCATGGCAACAAGATTTTCTCAGGTTTTTTTTTCCTAACTGGACTTACTTAAATGGAAACATCTCCAGCACCACCACCCTTATATCACGAGAACAGAGGGGTGCTGTATTCGTTGCCTATGGCTGCATAACAAATTACCCCAAAACTTAGTGGCTTCAAATGACAAACATTTATTATCCTCCAGTTTCTGTGGATCAGGAATCTGGGAGCAGCTGAACTGGGTCCTGCAATCAAGGTGTCTCACCTCTGGGAGGATCAGCCCCAAGCTCATTCACATAGTTCTTGACAGGATTCTGTTTGGGGAACTACTGGAGGACCACAGGTTCTTGCTGGATGTCAGCCAGAGACCACCTTCAATTTTCTGCCACATGGAAGTATCCATAGGGCAGTTTACAACATGGCAGTTTGCTTCCCCCAGAGTGAGGACTCTCTGAGAGAAAGAGAGAGGGATTTTGTGACCTAATCTCACAAGGGACATCTCATGACTTCTGCCATACCCTACTATTTAGAATCAAGCCTCCAGGTCCAGCCCATACTCAAGAGGAAGGGATTACACAAGGACATGAGTACCAGGAGGCAGGGACCACTAGGGGGCCTCTTAGAGGCTGTCTGACACGGGCTCTTAACTCACTTTGTTTAGAAGCCTGGGAAAAACATTTCTTCCAAGGCCGGTTGGTGGTTTGTCAGTCAATGGACAATATTTGTTATGTATTTTCTCTATGAGGAGGTGTTTGAACAGTACAAAATATGCTTGAATATTTCCTAAAGCGTTTGCCTTATCTTCTCCTGTTATAATACATGGAACTTATATTTACTTTTTGTTTTATTCACTCTATAGTTACAGAATGTAAAAAGGAAAAGTGATCTGATGACATGGAATGATCTAGGTAATCAAGTTGGAGAAGTCTTCATGAAAACATAAGTATTATCTAGAAGGTATTATCCAGGACTTCCCTGGTGGTCCAGTGGTTAAGACTCCAAGCCCCCACTTCAGGGGGCACGAGTTTGATCCCTAGTCGGGGAACTAAGATCCCGCATGCCACACAGTGCGGCCCCCCCCAAAAAATATTTTTAAATAAATAAAATAAAAGTCTTAGAAAAAGAAGGTATTATCTAGAGGTAATATAGCAGAGACCTTGAGAGTATTGACTCTGGAATCAAGGAATTTTAAATTCAAATCCTGACTTAGCCACTTAGTGGTATGACTTTGGGCAAGTAAGTTAATTTCTCTGTCTCAATTTACTTACCTATATTATGAGAGTTAGAAGTAGTTCCTGCACCAGAGGGTTATTGTAAGGATTAAAGAAAGTCATGCATTTGAAAAGAGGAGTACTGAGCCTAGCACACAGTTGGTACTCAATAAATAGCACTTTATTATATGATTTATTGGGATCTCGATGTAGGGTAGAGTTCACTAGATCACTTCTGATTGAGGAATCTGGAATTTAGGGCTCATTCTATTATTAGTTAGAACTCTCTACACTATAATTTTACATTTTCCTTTATTTTCCCCATTATACCAAGAATTTGATCATGCTTATATGTCTTTTAAGAATATTTTTCACCCTTTCCTCTCATAATTATCTTCTCTTGGGGTCAATCCTTATAGGTTATACCACCATTATAGTTTTATGGCAACCCATTTTTAGGTAAATATTAAGTATTAGAGGAAGAATTTCTGCCTCCACCAAGCTTGAAGAGTGATTTATGTACAATGACAGGTTAAAATGAGCTAGTTTCCCACGCTGATACAAAACAGGTATTGGGAATTTTGTTCTTCCTGGTCTCTGACTCTGCTCACTTACAAGGTGATTTATTCTGATCCACTTCTCTATTTTTTCTGACTTTGCCATTATTTTCTCATGAGCAGACATCACTCTAAGTTTTCTTACTGCTTTTGTCCAGGGGGCAAGTCACCAGGAATCATGGGCCAAGCCTTCCTGACTTGATTTTGATGAGGCAGAGTCAGTGTTTATATTCTCTTTTGTGTTTGTGTCAGCCCCAGTCGTGGGATTTTTTTGCCCCATTCTTTTTCCACCACCACTCCTATGTTTCCACCTGCATCTGGTGCCAGCCAGAGTGAGATGATGGGACTAAGGGCTCCTGTTGTGCGCTGTGTTCCTGGGAACTTTGTAGCTCAGCATTCGTGTTTATTTGCTCCTCTGGGTTCTTGTTAGTTTGATGCCTTTGGTTGCCTGGGGCGTAGGAAATAACATGTGTTTTGATTGATAGCTTGGAGTTGTAATAGATAATTGATGTTGCTCATCCTCAGCCAGTTACTGCTACCCAAACGGTACAGTTTTGCATGACAAGAACAGCATTCTGTTAAAAGAAAAGAAAACCAGATATCAGCAGGTTACTCTTGGAAATAGGTACGCTTCCGGGTATTTCTTGAAAACGGCTGAGCCAGGACTCCATCCTGGAGCCTGAGTACATACACTCCATGCTTAACATGGCTGAAGAATTGAAAACCAGTCAGCCATTTCTTCTCTTGTGCTGAGAGAGTTTCATCCTGTGTGGAAACAAATAGGGAGGTTGGAGTGCCAAGGAAATCAATATGCATGTCAGGCTCTGGACCCAACACTTTACCTGCTTAGTGCAGCTCATCTTCCCAACAACCTTGAGAAGGAAATATTACCGTCCCTATACTACAGATGGGAATACTGAGGCCCAGACAGGGTTCCAGAATTACACAGGGATGGCTGATCTAGGATTTAGTCTCAGCTCTGTCTGAATCTAAAAACTCACTCCTACAATGCCAAACAGAAGGGCACTGCACTGGTCAGCATTGTAGAGGCCCAGCTACATATCTGAGTAATAACAGCTAAAATCTGTGTAACACTTCCTAAAGTTCCAGGCACTATTGTAAGTTTGAATTAATTAAATCCTCCTGACAACGCTGTGAGGTAGTTATTATTATTATCTCCATTTTACAGATGAGAGAACTGAGGTGTGGGTTGCTCAGCATCGTAGAGCTTGTAAGTGGCACAGCCGGAATGTAAAGGCAGGCATGTGGCTCCTTCGTCTCAATCATGCACCTAACCTCCTATACTTTCCAGCATATTCGATTAATTAATCAGCGTGTTTTTTTTGATCCTTAAGGAAATTAATTGTTTATTTTTGGAAAACTGGGTAGCAAGCACAAAATTAGATGAATAAAGAAAGATCAATATTGCCAATATATGCCGAAAGTTCTCAGGAGAAGATAAGTTGGACAGTCTCTGGATCTTAGTTCAGCTCAGCATTCCTGAGCATTTAATTAATCAGGTTATTAGCAAAGCCCTTTGCTTCAGTTATCTATTACTACGTGACAAGCTATCCCCAAACTTCATGGATTGAAAAAAATCATTTTATTTTGTTAATGATTTTATGAGTCAGAAATTCAGGAAGGGCTCAGCTGGGCCCTTCGTGAATCCATGTGGCATTAGTTGGGGTGACTGGGGCTAGAGCAACTTCTAAGGTGACTCCTTCATACACATGCTTGCTGCTTTGTTCTTTCTCTTCCCCCGCCCCTCTGTCTCTCTTCACACAGGATCTCACCTTCTTTGTGGCTTGGACTTCTCACAGTATGGTGATCTCAGTGTGGTTATACTTCTAACCTGGAGGCTGGCTTCCAAGATGTAGAAAGAAGAATTGGCCAGGCCAACTAATGACTTTGTCTAGAATTAGCAATGTCACTTCTGCCATATTCTAAAGGTCTAGGCATTCACAGGGCCTACTCAGATTTAAAAGGTAAAGAAATAGACTCCACCTCTCACTGAGGCAGTAGTAAGGTCACATTGCAGAAGAGCGTGTAGGGTGGGCCATTTTTGAAAAATGTAATCTGCCACACCCTCTTCCCCAGCACAATCAGTCATGGTTTAGAGACTTAAATGTCACAAACAGAATCAATCTGCTAAAAGAATTGCTGTTTACCTCACAGTGCTGTGTCATTTATTTCAGCATTGTAATCTAAGAGAGTACCCTTCCATAATATGTAAAGGCATGCAACAAACACGTGAAAGGATGCTCACCATCACTAATCATTAGAGAAATGCAAATCAAAATTACAATGAGGTATCACCTCACACCAGTCAGAATGACTATCATCAAAAAATCTACAAACAATAAATGCTAGAGAGGGTGTGGAGCAAAGGGAACCCTCTTGCACTGTTGGTGGGAATGTAAATTGATACAGCCACTATGGAGAACAGTATGGAGGTTCCTTAAAAAACTAAAAATAGAACTACCATACGACCCAGCAATCCCACTACTGGGCATATACCCTGAGAAAACCGTAATTCAAAAAGAGTCATGTACCACAATGTTCACTGCAGCTCTATTTACGAGAGCCAGGACATGGAAGCAACCTAAATGTCCATCGACAGATGAATGGATAAAGAAGATGTGGCACATATATACAGTGGAATATTACTCAGCCATAAAAAGAAATGAAATTCAGCTATTTGTAGTGAGGTGGATGGACCTAGAGTCTGTCATACAGAGTGAAGTAAGTCAGAAAGAGAAAAACAAATACCGTATGCTAACACATATATATGGAATCTAAGAGAATAAAAAAGGTTCTGAAGAACCTAGGGGCAGGACAGGAATAAAGACGCAGATGTAGAGAATGGAGTTGAGGACACGGGGAGGGGGAAGGGTATGAGAGAATGGCATGGACTTATATATACTACCAAATGTAAAATAGATAGCTAGTGGGAAGAAGCTGCATCGCACAGGGAGATCAGCTCAGTGCTTTGTGACCACCTAGAGGGGTGGGATAGGGATGGTGGGAGGGAGACACAAGAGGGAGGAGATATGGAGATGTATGTATTTGTATAGCTGATTCACTTTGTTATACAGCAGAAACTAACACAGCATTGTAAAGCAATTATACTCCAATAAAGATGTTAAAAAATATATATATTATATATATATATATATATATATATATATATAAAGGCGTGTCTTGTACATTGAGTCTCCAACAAAGCAATTCAATGGTGTTTCTTTTTTATTTATTTATTTATTTATTTATGGCTGTGTTGGGTCTTCGTTTCTGTGTGAGGGCTTTCTCCAGTTGCGGCAAGTGGGGGTCAGTCTTCATCGCGGTGTGCGGGCCTCTCACTATCGCGGCCTCTCTTGTTGCAGAGCACAGGCTCCAGACGTGCAGGCTCAGTAGTTGTGGCTCACAGGCCTAGTTGTCCCGCGGCATGTGGGATCTTCCCAGACCAGGGCTCGAACCCGTGTCCCCTGCATTAGCAGGCAGATTCTCAACCACTGCGCCACCAGGGAAGCCCCAAATGGTGTTTTTTTTTTTTTAAACATCTTTATTGAAGTATAATTGCCTTACAATAGTGTGTTAGCTTCTGCTTTATAACAAAGTGAATCAGTTATACATATACAATATGTTCCCATTTCTCTTCCCTCTTGCATCTCCCTCCCTCCCACCCTCCCCATCCCACCCCTCTAGGTGGTCACAAAGCACCGAGCTGATCTCCCTGTGCTATGCGGCTGCTTCCCACTAGTTATCTATTTTACATTTGGTAGTGTATATATGTCCATGACACTCTCTTACCCTGTCACATTTTGATGAAAGGAAATGTTATAATTTTTGATGCTCAAGAAAATTATCCAGCAAGAGAGACCCATTCTTCACCAAGATTTGAAATAACTTCCAATAGATTGTAAAAATCTATTGAGGGCAGTGGTTAGAGATAAGACACAGTTTGTTTTATGGAATAAGTATCGTACATAAGCCAGAGACTTAGACCTTTTGTCATCTGGACTGGCATAACACAGGGAATTCTGTTGATCATCCTGGCCACGTATCAACCATCCTGTATGTGGAGGTGTGCTTATGCCTTCAGGGATGTTAAATGCAGATTGTACCTGAAGTGAGACTGCCTTTGAAAGACTATGCCAATCAAAAGCTGTTAAATTCAGTCCAAGAGGGATGAGAGCAGGTCAAATGACCCTGCTTCAGTACCAACATGCTTCTGCACTATGTGGTATTTTTAGTAATGTGAAGCAGTGGCTCTGGATTCCAAATGGAGGTGTCTCTGTTGTATGGAATCCATAACTGGTAATAACATTTTCAATCTTTTCTTTAAAATGCCATTTGCCAATGTTGTTAGAATTACCAAGTATTCACCAAAATCACAAGGATAACTTTTCTATGAATGTATCATGCTGCTATAGTCTATACTAAATTTGCATAATTAACTCTGCTACCATCACTATTCTTTTATGTGTTTAGTAAATACTTATCCAATATACCTACACTGTTTGCTGCTGTGTGTTGTTACAAAAGACTACAAGAAAACCTGGGGCCTGGCTTGTTTATCATACTGGGTATCAGGGTTCAGGCCATTACTACTGTCGGAATTATGTATCTTCAGGAATTTTGTAACAGCATTCTCAAGGCACTGTGTGAGAACTTAGGAACTCATAAAGATAAGTGAATCCATTTCAGCTGGACCCAGATCTCGACTCACTTCACATGAAGGATAGAAGCATATCTGTTTCTGTAAGCCTAAGATGAAAAATAAAGATCTTTAGCATCTAATCAGACAAGATATCTTTGAACAAAACACATTGTCCAAGTTTTCTTAGCTACACTGGTTATGCCTTCCATTTATGCTCAATGATAAGAGTGAGCTTGATGTGATCACGTGGGCTCTTTGAAGAACAAGGCGTTTAAACAGCACTTACACTTTTTTTTGTCATTTGATAAACTCCTTTGTGTTCTTTCTGAGGGGAAGGTATTACATGATTTGACCTTACCCTATATTATTTTACCTGTTCTTTAACAATCATAATCAGGACCACTTAAACACTCATTCATCAGTTTAAGTATAGGACCTTTGGTAGGAAAATTCTATTCACCTTGGACTTGGCCATTGTTCTATGGAAATCTTGGATTCTAATTGTAGCCTGGTGCTTTGATGAGGTTTGATCCAGGGACCTATAGATGATGACCTTGTTGAAGAAGTTAAGGAAGCCCTTAAAGAAGGTCACAAAACATGAAGATATCCCTGTGAAAAAGGGAAATGAAATATCAGAATGCCCATGGCTTTATATCACTGCAGCTGGTATACACACCCTACTCAATAAGTACCTGTTGTAGGTCATTCCCAAGAATTAGGCTCTGAGACAGATTTGCATGTAGGAAGTTTATTGGGGAGTGCTTTGGGGATTAACAACTATAGGAGAATGGAAGAAGCAGGATTGGGTAGGCGGAGTAGTTAAATTGAGAAGCAATTACAACAAAGGCCTTAGCCAATCCTGTGGAGAGATGAAGACCTAAGGTGGCCCTGAAGAATTGTTCCAAATTGGATCAGGTGGGTCAGGTCTTTATCCAAACTGATCAGTCATTGGATCCTGGTCCCTCACAGGAAGGGGGTATGACCTTGGGTGAGGCAGCTCTCTTCATCAGAGGACAATTTCCAGAGAGGGCTAACAGCTAAAGGCTTTCAGCCTAAACACTCTCAAAAGCTGAAGGAATGAGCGGTTCAGTGTTCAGGTAACATCTTAACAGCACATGACAGCATCCACTACAGTGCTTATAAAGTGTAAAGCAAGCACTCCTGCAACAATTAAGGACATTTGGGTCTTTCTGGTTCTTAACGTCTACTGAGTTTTTATTCTACAACTGGCACTCATTCCTGAGCTCCTTCGTGATATACTGAAAAAAGACATTTCAGGAATATCAAGCAGTTGTTGATTTCTCAGCCTATCAGTGTATTTTCATGAATATGTATTATTTTTTCTTACAACTCATGCTTCACCTTAGGGGGAAAAATGCTTGATAGTTCTGAGGCCACTGATTGCTTTCTACTCAAGAACAATATCATCTGCATAACCAAAATCCCACACAAATTGAAAAATAAAAACCTGCTATTATTTCAGGATTCTAACACTTTCTGACAACCTCGTTGTCATGTCTTCACAATTTATAATGATCCTCTTAGTATTTTTTCCTAAGGTAGCCTCGTTTATTTATTTGCTTATTTATTTCAATGTATTAGCTATATAGTGCGTATGATGTGCCAGGCACTGCTCTACATGCTTCACAAATGTTAATTCATTTCATTCTCCTAACAACACTATGAGTTAGGTAAAATTTTTCTTTTAATTTATTTTTGGTTGCGTTGGGTCGTCGTTGCTGCGCCCGGGTTTTCTCTAGTTGCAGTGAGCGGGGGCTACTCTTCATTGCAGTGCGTGGGCTTCTCCTTGCGGTGGCTTCTCTTGTTGCAGAACGTGGGCTCTAGGTGCGCGGGCTTCAGCAGTTATGGCATGTGGGCTCAGTAGTTGTGGCTCGCGGGCTCTGGAGTGCAGGCTCAGTAGTTGTGGGGCACGGGCTTAGTTGTTCTGTGGCATGTGGGATCTTCCCAGACCAGGGATCAAACCCGTGTCCTCTGCATTGGCAGGTGGATTCTTAGCCACAGCGCCACCAGGGAAGTCCAGGTAAAATTATTAAAGTCATTTTACAGACAAGCAAACTGAGGCACAAAGAAGTTTCAGTAACTCACACAACTGGTTAGTAGTAGAGCTGAGATCTCAATGCAGGTAGTCTACCTCTAGAGTCCCTGCTTCTCATCCCTATGCTATGCTCCCTTGTGTTATCAAATGCCGAGGCCATGTGTCTTCTGATACCCCACATGAAAGATGAAGTAAGATCTTGAATGTGAGATTTCCATGTCTCACCTCTTAGAGCTGATCAAATGATATGTGATATGTTAATCCTTTGGGGGCTTCCCTGGTGGCGCAGTGGTTGAGAATCTGCCTGCCAATGCAGGGCACACAGGTTTGAGCCCTGGTCTGGGAAGATCCCACATGCCGCGGAGCACCTGGGCCCGTGAGCCACGATTGCTGAACCTGCGCGTCTGGAGCTTGTGCTCCACAACAAGAGAGGCCGCGATGGTGAGAGGCCTGCGCACCGCGATGAAGAGTGGCCCCCGCTTGCCACAACTACAGAAAGCCCTCGCACAGAAACGAAGACCCAACACAGCCAAAAATAAATAAATAAATAAATTTAAAAAAAAAATCCTTTGGGATCCCAGACAGTTCTGTCTCTTAAATGTGCATTGTGTACGTGGGCTGTGTGTGTGTGCGCTGGAAGGATGGTGGTGCTGATGGCGAGGGCATAAGCAGAGGGTATAAATAAAAGAGAAAAGAGTTTTGTATAGATGAAATTGGTGTTCTTATTCTAAGAGGCAATAATCACATTGTCCTGCCAAGATTATATCCTAGAATATCATGACAGTACACTAGAAGACACTACACTAGAATATCACTACACTAGAAGTTAGGAGGATTAGGCTGGTGGTCTAAAATTACTCCTGATGAGAAAATTTTAAGGATAGAAACTTAAATCAGTTCCATCCAGTCCAGATTAGTCTGAATAGCCTATCAAAACAATCTACTTTCCCATGTGAAGTTAACTTTAGTGAAGAACACATAACCATGGTAAAAATTGTGGGTTGTTTTTTTTTTTTTTACTATGCTCAATTCCTTTACATAATATCTTGGAGTTCTTCCAATTTCACCTTAGATGTCAAAGATATGCACCAGTTATTGTAACAGATATTGCCAGCTACATTCATTTCTAATGGTGGGGCCTTACTTACCTCTCTAGTGTTATGCTTTTTGAAAAAGAACTTTTTCAGAACAGTCAGCTTCGTAAGCTATGCGCAAAAAGACATTTTCCTTGAGCTTTCATTACCTTACATGCCCTTTCCCCCCTCACTCTTAAGAGCCAGTCTTGCCATTTGACTAACAGGACATCATCACAAAATTTGCTTTCAGGCTCTCCATCCTGTCTGAGCCGCAGATTTGAGGTGAAATAGAAATGGTGCAGATGCTGCCTTGCGCAGACTCTAATCTCCTCTCTATACTGCAAAACTGACAAAGTTGTTTCTCGCCCTGATGATTGTGGACAGAGTATCTGGACGGTACATATTCTAAATCACAGAAGCATTTCTCACAGTTGAGTATAACAAAAAAGAACCAAGATTGTTGTTTTGGATTTATTTTCCAGACATGCACCCTGAAAATTTCCCAACCATGTGTTGAAACACCATCCCACATCACAGGGGCTGAGGTGAAGAAATCTCATATTTCCATACTCACTAGTGTAACATATGGCCATAAGCCAGCCAGTAAGAAGGTCAGCTTCAAAGGGATCCCTCCTTGTTTATTAAAGTGGGATTCCTCAGACCATAGAGGGTCCATGGACATGTTGTCAGAAGTCTGTGAATGTTCTATGAAAATTTACTAATTCAATATTTAGATTTTGATAATAATTTTAAAATATTAAATTAAGCATCATCCATATAATCCCACTGACCAATTAATGCTGAGCCCTGTCATTGTATTTCAGTGCCTGCATGTGATTAAGTTTACTCTGCATTGATGTTACACAATATCACTGTACCATCATTACCTGTATTAGGGCTCTCCAGAGAAACAGAATCAATAGGGGATAGATAGATAGATAGATAGATAGGTAGAAGAGATTTATGATAGAAATTGGCTCAAGTGGTTATGGAGGCTGAGAAGTCCCACAATCTGCCGTCTGCAAGCTGGAGAACCAAGAATTCAGTGGTATAATTCAGTCCCATCCCCAAAACCTGAGAACCAGAGGGCCACTGATGTAAGTCCTGGAGTCCAATGGTTTGAGAAGCAGGAGCTCTGATGTCCGAGGACAGGGGAAGATGGACATTCCAGCTCAAGAAGAGAGAATTTGCCCTTCCTTTGCCTTTTTGATTCATTCAGGCCCCCAGGGGATTGGATGATGCCCACCCACATTGGTGAGGGTGAATTCAGTCTACTGAGTCGAATTCTAATCTCTTCCAGAAACACTCTCACAGACACACCCAGAAATGTTTTACCAGCTATCTGGGCATCCTTTAGGCCAGTCAAGTTGACACATAAAATCAACCATCACATTACATAATTTAAAAAAAATAAAGTGGATGTAATAGAAGACATCTTTAGCCTCCAGTGAAAGATAGATGATCTAACAGCCACCCAGTAAGAGCAAAGGTTTCACAGTAGTTTGGAAAAGGGGAAAAGTGGTGGGAAAACTGAGTTGTCATATGGCAAATGGTAGTATCAATAAAAGTTTGCTGAACTCAAAAGAACCTGCCCTATAGCAGCACCATTTAGAAGCAGGCTCGCCCCTGCCTCACAGGCTTGGTACCCACTATTCCCTCTGTCTGGAACACTCACCACTGCCCCCCCGCCAAATAATACCCAAATATTCACTCTTTCACCTTCTTCAAGTTTTTATACAAATGTCATCTTCTCTGTGAGGTCTTTCTTATACCGCAACTCCCTTTCCCCCCAAATCTTCCTTTTTCCTTCCCTAGATTTTTCTCCTTAACGCTCATTATCATCTGACACACTATGTATTTCACTCATTTATTTGGTTTATTATGTCTTATCCCACTAGAATGTAAGCTTCATGAAGCCAGGGAATTTTGTTTTACTCACTGACATATTTGCAGCCCCTAGGAGAATGCCATCGGAAATAACATGTACTCCACGAATATCTGCTGAATGAACAAATGCATGAATGAATTAATATTTACACTGTGAATACCAGTTTACCTTTATCACGTCTACCTTATTTATCACATTAATATTGTTAATTTGTATTTTGTCATTTTGTAGCTTTGCTCATATTTCATTTGTAAAGCAAGTTTTGATTTGCATTTGTACAATAACAATAGCTATGAGCAGATTTTTATACCTAGCATAATCTCCCTACATATTTAAATAACACAATAAGACATAAGTGAATATAACACTTGAAGTCTTTGTTTTTTTCCCTTTAGCAGACGTTTGTATATTATTCAAATTTTAAAAACAATATTGGATAAGAAGATGGCTGGCTAGTGAGAGTATCAGGAGGGGTCCTGTTTGCTGGGGTGCTCTGTGATTCGATCTTTGTGTTTGATCTTTCAAGTTTTCCCTCTCCGTGGCACCCTGCCTTGGGTAACAAGAATTGTATAGAACAAGAAACAGGATGTGGGCTGTTGAGTTGCATTTTTTTAAATAAAGCGCTATTACTGAAGCCAGCTCCCCCCCCCCGCCCATTAGTGTTACTCAAACATTGCAACAGCTTTAAGAATCCATCTTTTAAATAAGGTCTCATTTCTCTGAAATTGTAGCTATTGTAAAGCACACCCAGAGGTTTGTATGGCAGTGTATATTTTCCCCCTTAAGTTGATGGGTGTAACTATTAGGCAGTTGTTGAATGCACTGAAAAATCAATTGTTCTGGGGATGATTTCCCCACCAACTGTTCCAGCCCAAAGTGTTTTGATGGTGTTAGCTCAGTGCTTCAGATGCTTGCTAAGCTCTTTTTTTGTTTTTGAGCTACTTCTTTGATTATTCTAGAAGGCCCAAGACAGTGCTTTCAAATATAGAAGGAACTCTATAATTTTGACAGTATTTTATAAACAGGCTCTTCGAGCCATAGTCTTGGAGGCAGGAATAAAACACTATATTCTGGGGTTTAGAATGCTCCCCCTCGGGCCACTCCCTAGCCCCGAATCAACCATGGATACCACATACGTTAATCCTTAAACCCCTCATTTAGCTACAAAGCAACTATTTTGTACCTTAAGTCTCAGAACTGTTTGTAAGAGATCGAACCATCACAAAATGGCAGAGAAAAGAGAAGAGGATGCTTCAGCCTATATGTAGAAAGTATGGATTACAGGTGGAAAAGGTCCCCTTTCTCTCCTTCTTCTGAGCACACAAAATCCCTATTCCTACTGGATTCTGTGGCTAAAGAAAGCCTGAATAAAACAATATTCCTCATGACTCTGACCATCATACTATATCTTTCTGAGACCAGAGATTCACCCTTGCATGTATGCATTATCTTACTACTTCATCAAACGCAGAAAAAATTTTAATCATGACATCATCTTTTAGGGCTGTGATGTTGTGTCCCATGCATCCAGTGAGACTCTTCCATCATCTCTTCCTTTCTGAGTCCCCCTGGGACTGGTAGCAAGCAGAGTTGCCTTTTACTACTGCACTTCTCTTTTCTCAGCGTCTCTCCTAGAGGGTATGGGCTTTGCAAAATCTTTGTCTGCTTCATTGAACTCCCAGCCCAGCTGCATCATTATTGTAACCTTACAATTCTTTATAGCAAAGGGACATGGGCAACTTAAAACCATCTGCGGAAGTCTTACTATGTGCCAAGCTTGGTGCAAACATGTTTCTTCTTCAGTGTCTAATGGGCTCTAACACATGAATCACACATTCTCATTGAACATTCTTGTCATTGAGCATTTCTTTTTTTTTTTAAATTGAAGTATAGTTAATTTACAATGTTGTGTTAGTTTCTAGTGTACAGCAAAATGATTCGGTTTTATATATATATATATATATATATATATATATATATATATACTTTTTCATATTCTTTTCCCTTATAGGTTGTTACAGGATATTGAATATAGTTTCCTGTGCTAAACAGTAGGACCTTGTTGTTTATCTATCTAGTGTGTATCTGTTAATCCCAAACTCCTAATTTATCCTTCCTCCACTCCCTTTCCCCTTTGGTAACCATAAGTTTGTTTTATATGTCTGTGAGTCTGTTTCTGTTCATTGAGCATTTCTAATTACAGTGTCCTAAATATGTCTTTCCACTTGGCAGTAGCATTTCAAGATCCTTCGTGTTGCCCAAATATCGTTGCGTCTGCACTTGATCTCCAGCCTGTTCCATTCTCCAGGTCTTTTTTCTTTTATATGAACACGTCCTAACACTCACTAGAGACTCATCTTGTTCATTAACCAACCCGCTTAGCCATGCCTCCTTGAAGGATGCTATATTAGTTATCTGTTGCTGAATAACCATATTACCACCAACTTATCAGCTTAAAACAATATACACTTATTGGGATTTCCCTGATGGCACAGTGGTTAAGAATCTGCCTGCCAATGCAGGGGACATGGGTTTGAGCCCTTGTCCAGGAAGATCCCACATGCCACGGAGCAACTAAGCCCGTGCACCACAACTACTGAACCTGTGCTCTAGAGCCTGCAAGTCACAACTACTGAGCCTGTGTGCCACAACTACTGAAGCCCACGCGCCTGGAGCCCGTGCTCCACAACAAGAGAAGCCACCACAATGAGAGCCCACGCACTGGAAAGAAGAGTAGCCCCTGCTCGCTGCAACTAGAGAAAGCGTGTGGGCAGCAATGAAGACCCAATGCAGCCAAAAATAAAATTAAGTAATTAATTAATTTAAAAAACCAATATACAGTTATTATCTCACTGTCTATAGGTCAGGAATCCAGCATGGCATAGCTGGGTCCTATGCATCATGAAGCCTGGGTGTTGGCCAGGCCTAGAGTCTCATCTGAAGCTCAAGTGGAAAGGATCTGCTTCTAGTGTAACTGAGCAGGGTCCTATGGGGCCTTCCTGGGACAGACTCCTCCCCCATATCTTCTACTTCAGCTCCTCTCTGAAGTACCCAGATGACGGTATTTGATGCACATTTCCTGAGTTGTTTTACAGATGCTAAAACTCCCACCAAATGGAAGATGTTAACTACGTGATGACCCTGAGCACATAGTCCCCAGATCTACTGGTGCCTAAGGATTGATGATGTTAACCCCTGTGACACCGCCCTGTTACCTCATCATCAACCAATCAGAGAATTGTGCATG
The DNA here is from genome assembly GCF_949987535.1 of Balaenoptera acutorostrata. NCBI lineage: Eukaryota > Metazoa > Chordata > Mammalia > Artiodactyla > Balaenopteridae > Balaenoptera > Balaenoptera acutorostrata. Next base: position 38,013,992 of record NC_080085.1, read on the forward strand.
AGCTGATCACATACACTGGGACTCCCCTCCCTCACCTGGCCTTTAAAAATGCTTTGCTGAAAGCCATCGGGGAGTTCGGGTGCTTTGAGCACTAGCTATCCCAGACTCCATGTATGGTGACTTACAATAAATGCTGCACTTTTCTTCACCACACCTTGGTGTCAGTAGATTGGCTTTACTGCGAGCAGGTGAGGGGGCCCAAGTTCCATTTGGTAACACTAGGTGCATGCATTGTAGCAGGATTCAGTTCCTTGGTGGCTGTTAGCCAAGAGGCCACCTTTGTTTCCTTGCCATGTGGACCTCTCCAATGTAGTGGCTTACTTTATCAAAATCAGGAAGGGAGAAAATGTGCTAGGCTAATAGAAGTCACAACTGTATATGGCCTAATCATGGAAGTGCCATCCCATCAATTACTCTATTGGTTGGAAGAAAGTCACAAGCCCCTCCTACACTAGAGTGGAGGGGATCACACAAAGATATGAAAAGCAGGAGGCAGGGAAAATTGGGGGCCATCGTGGAATCTCTCCATCACAAATGCTCCATAGCCAAAAATGATCTCTAAAACTTTACTAACAGAAATTGAAAACGAGCACATTTACTAAATCAGCCCAGCAGAGGCTGTTGATATCTCCTTCATATTCCCCTAGGCTCAACTGGTTTTAGTGTACTTTGGCCTGACTTCCAAATGCCGGCATCTGTATCTCTTTGTTTGAGAACTTCTCTCATGACAGGAGTCTGCTTTGTCCAGAGGATACATTTTTCTTTTTTCCACGATGATGGACTGTTCTGAAATGCAATAGTTCATACAGCCTTTCTGAAGATGCCTCATAAGACCAGGTAATTGCCCACGCTTGTTATGAAGCTGTGGCTAGCTTGAAAACATAATCTCTAATATTTGTTTCCTGCCTTCCCTACTTCAGTATCCCCTTTCTCCTCAGTCCTGGTTTCTCGGATTTGCTCTCTCTGATGAAGTTGACATATAAGCTTTTTGCCTAAAACTCTGTTTCCTAGGTAGCCCAAGCTAAGACCTGTAAAATCAAATAGTTAGAATTTGGCATTCAGAGGAATGAGGAAATAATCTTGTCATCTCATTCCCAAACACAGAGATTTTTTCAAATATACTTCTCCCCAGCCCCAGGTATCTACTGGGTTTAAACTCTGCCCTGAGGTTACCCTGAAGTATTAATACTTCTAGCCCTCTTGGTCCCATTTTCCAATAACCAAGAAAGAATTCATGTCCTTCTTCCTGAGCCCCCAGTTCCAGCGCTGGGAAGCATGTTTATTATATACGATACTCTTTTTACTGACCCTGAGGGGATTCCTGTTGATCTTTCGGGGTCACAGTTCACCTTGTGAGTTCTAAAACCACCAAGGGAGAAAGAGTAGTTCTAGCCAAGATACAATTTGAAGAAGACACGCAAAACAAAATGGAGAGAAAGGGCCCTCAGGCTGCTCAGCACTTCTAAAGTAAAGCTCCAGAAAAATAAAATAGGCAGGCCACACACAAGGAAGCAGGCAAACTTTGTTTTGCTGAGAGGACTCTTTTCCTTGGGTGAATTCCAAGAGGGAACGGTCGCCGAGTGAGTCATAGAATAAGTAGGGCAGAGTTTGCCTTTCAGGGAATGCGATCGTGTAGGCGGACCCATGGCCCCTCAAGGATGCTCAGCCCGCATGACTTCCTGAATCCCAGACTATGTCAGGCAGAAGGCAACATGCAGAATTCTCACATCCATGTGGACTCTTTCTGGCTCTCTTCCCATGCCTGCCACAAACTGAGTTTTCAGAGGCAGTTTTCAGATCATTGTGTTTGATCTGCCCTCTTAGTGAAGACATTAGGGGAGGCAGAGTTGGGTCTGTGGTTCTTAAGGGATCCCCCAACCTGGAGCTATGCCAAGCTGTGGGGGCAGACAAAGTAGAAATTTTGGTGATGTGGGTTGAAAGCTGCCCAACGGGATGTCATAGCCAGGGAATCCAAAGGTGGGTCCTGAGATCAGTGTATGGGGCCAAGGGTAGGAAGTGCTAGAGAAGGAATTCAAGAAAGAGATGGTCCTAAGGGGCAAAGGAAAAGTGACCCTGTATGGTACCAGGTTCAGAAGGCTGCTCTCCATGGCTGGGTATTTATGGAATGGGGTAGTTCCACGTGATTCAAAGGCAGCAGAGATACTGCCCTAAAGTCAATATGTCATAGATTTCAATGTGGGAGATAGACTCAAAATCCAATAATTCATGATTTAGTAGTTATTTTATGGCAATTGTTATCCCCTAGAAGCAAACCTTTTCTTCAAATGTAAGCTGCCAGGGAAGCGTAATAGATAAAGCAGATAAGAGAGAAGCTCTTCTTTAAGAACGAGGTAGTAGAGATGGATGGGTTAGGTGTTTCTCCACCCTCTCCAAAATCTGAGCCCCTGAGTCCCTTCTATGCCATTTTAGTGTTCCACGGATTATTCTTTGAAAAAAACATTCTATGCTGCCCCAGAGCAGATGAGTAAAGAGATTGGGATAAAGCATTGGTAGAGGTGGGGGTGGGGTGGAGAGTTGAAGCAGACAGTTCCCATTCTTCCTGCCACTGGTGAATTTATGAGTAGAACATTCTAGAGTGCAATTTCTACCTCCACAATGACCATGGAGAGCATGTGTGAGTGTTCAGAGCACCAGTCATTGTTTAGAAAACACTGATAGCCTTGAATGCTGTTCCTCAGTATCCATCTGTGTGTGTGTGTGTGTGTGTGTGTGTGTGTGTACTGTAAAATAAAGACCTTGTTCTTGCTTTTTATCCTCCACATAAATTACCCAATACTTCCACACCACATGAGGACAAGACATTCACAATCATGACCTTTGATCAATGCCTGATCTTAGAATTTCTTCTGCATTATCCAAGACTAAATTATATTCAAAGTGGTTTTAGTGTTAAATGCATTTCTTTAAATGACACTTCTTTGCAAAACTGTCAATGTCTATGAGGTGTAGTTAGTAACACTTTATTTCTAGCTGGTGGACATTTAGTTCCTAATATTTTAGATAAAAGGGAATGCATTAGCACTTGTTAGAACACTATTATTTCACAGCTTCTCCCTCCCCACCAAAACACACCCTCAAACCTTCTGCCTTTGTTGCTTTCTCTACCTCACCTTGTAAAATTTATATCACATTTTATTTTGCTTTCTTACCTTTTTTTCCCCCCTGACCAGGGATTAAACCCGGGCCCTCGGCAGTGAGAGTGCAGAGTCCTAACCACTGGACCGCCAGGGAATTCCCGTTGACCATGTTCTCTTTGATCAGTTTTTTCTCCTTTGGCCTTTTTAATTGCCCATTTTTTCCTAGTTAACAAATGAAGCACATGTTTTCACCTAAACACCAAGACTACCCACTACAAAATCATATACTTTCTTAAAATAAATCCATATGCTTAAAGAAATTGTTTATAGAGCCCTTATATGTCTGTGTTTAATAATGACCTGTTGCCTTAGAGGCTTACTGTAGAATTGTCATCCTGGAATTTGTTTTCATTGTGCTGTATCTTGGTTCTCAAGTCTTCCTCATTTTTCTTATTCTTGGATTCCTTCTATTTCAGGTTTTGCTGAACCACTCTCAAGTAACTTTAATTTTTTTCAGAAGTGTGTGTAGTTATTAAACTTCCTCTGTCCCTGCCTGTCTGACAAAGTCTTTATTTAGAATAAAGAATACTATGTTTGAAAAATTGTTCCCTCAGAACTTTGAGACATTGCCCCATTGTCTTCTAGCATGCAGTGTATGTAATGCCATTTATCATTATGGTTTCTTTTTCCATTCTCCACAGACCATTCACCCCCAGAAGCTTTTAGGGTTGAGCCTTTATCACTGTTATTACAAAATTTTAGTTACTTGTCTCAGAGGGAACTTTTCTGTACTTATTCGGCTGAACATTTATTGGGCTCCTTAAAGTTGAAGATATCATTTAGTTAAACTCTGGGAAGTTTTCTTCTATTATTTCTCTGGTTATTTCCTTCCTTGCATTTTCTTGTTCCATCTTTCTGGAGCTCTCATTAGATATTCAACCTTCAATATGTGATTTTCTATATCTCCTAGTTTTCTTTTTATCTCTTTTCTCATGTGTATTTAACAAATTATATTTAAAATTTTCAAGAATGCTTATTTTTCTCTGCATGTTCCTTCTTATAACATCTTATCGTTATTTTATGTATGCAATATTTTCTTAAATCCCTTGAAGGATTTTAAATAGATTTCGTGTTTTTTTTAACATTTTTATTGGAGTATAATTGCTTTACAATGGTGTGTTACTTTCTGCTTTATAACAAAGTGAGTCAGCTATACATACACATGTATCCCCATATCTCCTCCCTCTTGCGTCTCCCTCCCACCCTCCCTATCCCACCCCTCTAGGCGGTCATAAATCGCCAAGCTGATCTCCCTGTGCTATGTGGCTGCTTCCCACTAGCTATCTGTTTTACATTTCGTGGTGTATATATGTCCATGCCACTCTCTCACTTCGTCCCAGCTTACCCTTCCCCCTCCCCGTGTCCTCAAGTCCATTCTCTACATCTGCATCATTATTCCTGTCCTGCCGCTAGGTTCTTCAGAACAATTTTTTTTTTTTTAGATTCCATATATATGTGTTAGCATGCGGTATTTGTTTTTCTCTTTCTGACTTACTTGACTCTGTATGACAGACTCTAGGTCCATCCACCTTCACTACAAATAACTCAGTTTCATTTCTTTTTATTGTTGAGTAATATTCCATTGTATATATGTGCCACATCTTCTTTATCCATTCATCTGTCGATGGACACTTAGGTTGCTTCCATGTCCTGGCTATTGTAAATAAAGCTGCAATGAACATTGTGGTACATGACTTTTTTTGAATTATGGTTTTCTCAGGGTATATGCCCAGTAGTGGGATTGCTGGGTCGTATGGTAGTTCTAGTTTTAGTTTTTTAAGGAACCTCCATACTGTTCTCCTTAGTGGCTGTATCAATTTACATTCCCACCAACAGTGCAAGAGGGTTCCCTTTTCTCCACACCCTCTCCAGCATTTATTGTTTGTAGATTTTTGATAATGGCCATTTTGACTGGTGTGAGGTGATACCTCATTGTAGTTTTGATTTGCATTTCTCTAATGATTAGTGATGTTGAGCATCCTTTCATGTGTTTGTTGGCAAACTGTATATCTTCTTTGGAGCAATGTCTATTTAGGTCTTCTGCCCATTTTTGGATTGAGTTGTTTGTTTTCTTGATATTGAGCTGCATGAGCTGCTTGTAAATTTTGGAGATTAATCCTTTGTCAGTTGCTTCATTTGCAAATATTTCCTCCCATTCTGAGTGCTGTCTTTTCATCTTGTTTATGGTTTCCTTTGCTGTGCAAAAGCTTTTAAGTTTCATTAGGTCCCATTTGTTCATTTTTGTATTTATTTCCATGTCTCTAGGAGGTGGGTCAAAAAGGATCTTGCTGTGATTTATGTCATAGAGTGTTCTGCCTATGTTTTCCTCAAAGAGTTTGATAGTGTCTGGCCTTACATTGAGGTCTTTAATCCATTTTGAGTTTATTTTTGTGTATGGTGTTAGGCAGTGTTCTGATTTCATTCTTTTACATGTAGCTGTCCAGTTTTCCCAGCACCACTTATTGAAGAGGCTGTCTTTTCTCCATTGTATATCCTTGCCTCCTTTATCAAAGATAAGGTGACCATATGTGCGTGGGTTTATCTCTGGGCTTTCTATCCTGTTCCATTGATCTATATTTCTGTTTTTGTGCCAGTATCATACTGTCTTGATTACTGTAGCTTTGTAGTGTAGTTTGAAGTCAGGGAGCCTGATTCCTCCAGCTCCGTTTTTCTTTCTCAAGATTGCTTTGGCTATTTGGAGTCTTTTGTGTTTCCATACAAATTGTGAAATTTTTTGTCCTAGTTCTGTGAAAAATGCCATTGGTAGTTTGCAAGGGATTGCATTGAATCTGTAGATTGCTTTGGGTAGTATAGTCATTTTCACATTGTTGATTCTTCCAATCCAAGAACATGGTATATCTCTCCACCTGTTTGCATCATCTTTAATTTCTTTCATCAGTGTCTTATAGTTTTCTGCATACAGGTCTTTTGTCTCCTTAGGTAGGTTTGTTCCTAAGTATTTTATTCTCTTTGTTGCAATGGTAAATGGGAGTGTTTCCTTAATTTCTCTTTCAGATTTTTCATCATTAGTGTATAGGAATGCAAGAGATTTCTGTGCATTAATTTTGTATCCTGCAACTTTACCAAATTCATTGATTAGCTCTAATAGTTTTCTGGTAGCATCTTTACGATTCTCTATGTATAGTATCATGTCATCTGCAATCAGTGATAGCTTTACTTCTTTTCCGATTGGATTCCTTTTATTTCATTTTCTTCTCTGATTGCTGTGGCTGAAGCTTCCAAAACTACGTTGAAAAATAGTGGTGAGGGTGGACAACCTTGTCTCGTTCCTGCTCTTAGAGGAAATGGTTTCAGTTTTCCACCATTGAGAACGATGTTGGCTGTGGGTTTGTCATATATGCCCATTATTTTGTGGAGGTAAGTTCCTTCCATGCCTACTTTCTGGAGGGTTTTTTATCATAAATAGGTGTTGAATTTTGTCAAAAGCTTTTTCTGCATCTATTGAGATGATCATATGGTTTTTATTCTTCAGTCTGTTAATATGGTGTATCACATTGATTTATTTGTGTATATTGAAGAATCCTTGCATTCCTGGGGTAAACCCGACTTGATCATGGTGTATGATCCTTTTAATGTGCTGTTGGATTCTGTTTGCTGTTATTTTGTTGAGGATTTTGCAGCTATGCTCATCAGTGATATTGGCCTGTAGTTTTCTTTCTTTGTGACATCTTTGTCTGGTTTTGGTATCAGAGTGATGATGGCCTTGTAGAATGAATTTGGGTGTGTTCCTCCCTCTGCTGTATTTTGGAAGAGTTTGAGAAGGATTGGTGTTAGCTCTTCTCTAATTGTTTGATAGAATTCGCCTGTGAAGCCGTCTGGTCCTGGGCTTTTGTTTGCTGGAAGATTATTAATCACAGTTTCAATTTCAGTGCTTGTGACTGGTCTGTTTATATTTTCTATTTCTTTCTGGTTCAGTCTCGGAAGGTTGTGCTTTTCTAAGAATTTGTCCATTTCTTCCAGGTTGTCCATTTTATTGGCATAGAGTTGCTTGTAGTAATCTCTCATGATCCTTTGTATTTCTGCAGTGTCAGTTGTTATTTCTCCATTTTTATTTCTAATTCTATTGATTTGTGTCTTCTCCCTTTTTTTCTTGATGAGTCTGGCTAATGGTTTATCAATTTTGTTTATCTTTTCAAAGAACCAGCTTTTATTGTTATTTTTTTTATTTTTATTTTTTTAACATCTTTATTGGAGTATAATTGCTTTACAATGGTGTGTTAGTTTCTGCTTTGTAACAAAGTGAATCAGTTATACATATACATATGTCCCCATATCTCTTCCTTTTAGTTTTATTGATCTTTGCTATTGTTTCCTTCATTTCTTTTTCATTTATTTCTGATCTGATCTTTATGATTTCTTTCCTTCTGCTAACTTTGGGATTTTTTGTTCTTCTTTCTCTAATTGCTTTAGGTGTAAAGTTAGGTTGTTTATTTGAGATGTTTCTTGTGTTTTTTAGGTAGGATTGTATTGCTATAAACTTTCCTCTTAGAACTGCTTTTGCTGCATCCCATAGGTTTTGGGTCATCGTGTTTTCATTGTCATTTGTTTCTAGGTATTTTTTGATTTCCTCTTTGATTTCTTCAGTGATCTCTTGGTTATTTAGTAGTGAATAGTTTAGCCTCCATGTGTTTGTATTTTTTACAGATTTTTTCCTGTAATTGGTATCTAGTCTCATAGCGTTGTGGTCAGATAAGATACTTGATATGATTTCTATTTTCTTCAATTTACCAAGGCTTGATTTGTGACCCAAGATATGATCTATCCTGGAAAATGTTCCATGAGCACTTGAGAAGAAAGTGTATTCTGTCGTTTTTGGATGGAATGTCATATAAATATCAATTATATCCATCTTGTTTAATGTATCATTTAAAGCTTGTGTTTCCCTTTTTATTGTCATTTTGGATGATCTGTCCATTGGTGAAAGTGGGGTGTTAAAGTCCCCTACTATGATTGTGTTACTGTCCATTTCCCCTTTTATGGCTGTTAGCATTTGTCTTATGTATTGAGGTGCTCCTATGTTGGGTGCATAAATATTTACAATTATTATATCTTCTTCTTGGATTGATCCCTTGATCATTATGTAGTGTCCTTCTTTGTCTCTTATAATAGTCTTTATTTTAAGCCTATTTTGTCTGATATGGGTATTGCTACTCCAGCTTTCTTTTGATTTCCATTTGCATGGAATATCTTTTTCCATCCCCTCACTTTCAGTCTGTATGTGTCCCTAGGTCTGAAGTGGGTCTCTTGTAGACAGCATATATACGGGTCTTGTTTTTGTATCCATTCAGCCAGTCTGTGTCTTTTGGTTGGAGCATTTAATCCATTTACATTTAAGGTAGTTATCAATATGTATGTTCCTATTACCATTTTCTTAATTGTTTTGGGTTTGTTATTGTAGGTCTTTTCCTTCTCTTGTGTTTCCCGCCTAGAGAAGTTCCTTTAGCATTTGTTGTAGAGCTGGTTTGGTGGTGCTGAATTCTCTTAGCTTTTGCTTGTCTGTAAAGGTTTTAATTTCTCCGTCAAATCTGAATGAGATCCTTGCTGGGTAGAGTAATCTTGGTTGTAGGTTTTTCCCTTTCATCACTTTAAATATGTCCTGCCACTCCCTTCTGGCTTGCAGAGATTCTGCTGAAAGATCAGCTGTTAACCTTATGGGGATTCCCTTGTATGTTATTTGTTGCTTTTCCCTTGCTGCTTTTAATATTTTTTCTTTGTATTTAATTTCTGATAGTTTGATTAATATGTGTCTTGGTGTGTTTCTCCTTGGATTTATCCTGTATGGGACCCCCTGCACTTCCTGGACTTGATTGACTATTTCCTTTCCCATATTAGGGAAGTTTTCAACTATAATCTCTTTAAATGTTTTCTCAGTCCCTTTCTTTTTCTCTTCTTCTTCTGGGACCTGTATAATTCAACTGTTGGTGCGTTTAATGTTGTCCCAGACGTCTCTGAGACTGTCCTCAATTCTTTTCATTCTTTTTTCTTATTCTGCTCTGCCCTAGTTATTTCCACTATTTTATATTCCATGGCAGTTATCCGTTCTGCCTCAGTTATTCTGCTCTTGATTACTTCTAGAGAATTTTTAAGTTCATTTGTTGTGTTGTTTATCATTGTTTGTTTGATCTTTAGTTCTTCTAGGTCCTTGTTAAACGTTTCTTGTATTTTCTCCATTCTGTTTCCAAGATTTTGGATCATCTTTACTATCATTACTCTGAATTCTTTTTCAGATAGACTGCCTATTTCCTCTTCATTTGTTTGGTCTGGTGGGTTTTTACCTTGCTTCTTCATCTGCTGCATATTTCTCTGTCTTCTCATTTTGCTTAACTTACTGTTTTGGGGGTCTCCTTTTTGCAGGCTGCAGGTTCATAGTTCCCATTGTTTTTGGCATCTCCCCCCATTGGCTAAGATTGGTTCAGTGAGTTGTAAACACTTTTTCTTTCAGTTAGCTCAAAGCTTTGTAATGCTCTGGTCACTGGCTGTCAGCCCAGTGGCGGTGCCTCATCCTCTTCTCCTCCTCGGCTGCTACATCACTTGGAACGCCATCTTCCGGGTCTCCCCCGGCGCATGCTGGGCCACTACTACCATAGATTTGGTTTTAACTTATCTTCTATTCCTGAATTCTCTCCTCTGGGTTTAAAATAAAATTATTACATTCTACTGTGAGTTTTTTTTTCTCAAATGTCATGTAATCCTAAGTTGTACATTTGGACTTAGAAATGTGGGAATAAGTTGATTTTTAAAAACTAGTTGGCATTGATTTTCTCTGGTGTTGGGTAGATCTTTCTCCACCTGAACGGGAAGGCATATCACTCATAGGGGAGTTTTATTTTGGAGCACAAAGGGACAGAAATAAGGGAGGCAGGTTGAATATCTTCCCTATAGTCAAAACAAAGAGGCCTTTACTGTAGGGTACCCAAGAACCACAGTAGGACTCCAGACCTTTCAATTCATTCATAGAACCATTCTCTTGTTTGAAAGTAGAGACAGTCTCTTCACATATGGGTGTGGGGGTGGAGTACTTGTTATAGCTACTTTTGACATAGTATTTCAATTAATTATTCTGAATTCCACCTCATTTCTCAATCTAACTCTTTGTACCTGTGAGTTCCTCACTCAGAATCCCTCCACCTTCAGAGACTGTTCAGCTGCCTCTTCTTCTGCCTTCTGTGTTGTGAGCTGTTGCCTCCACAACATTTCATTTGTTAAAATATCCCCATATGGTTTCAGTCTTTCAGACATTTGTCAAAATCTCTGGTCAATCCTTGGTCCTTTATCCCCTTTTTAGTTCTATTATAAATGTACTCCCTTTTATACTTCTTTACTGTCATTTCAGTGAGGTTTAGAAAAAAAAAAAGTAAAACCTGCCATCCTGAAGTGGGCTGAATGAGTTTTAGAGAAACCTCATTCTATTGAAGTCTGCTCCAAGGAAAAGGGAATTACAGAAAGAAGTCAGGCTATTTATGCTAATTTTTATGTAGTAGTTCCATCTTTCAAATTCTGTTCCCAGAAGATTCCTTGGCATTCTAAATATTAAAATGCTGGTTGAAATACTCTATTACTATATTATACATGATGCAAATTTAACAATTGTATGCAAATGCTAACTGTTATTAAACTACCCATACTGCACTATTAAAATGTGTATTCACTTGTTTACAAAGTTTATCACTTACAAAGTATTTACATATATCTCAGTTGAGCATCATTACAAGCCTTTGAGATATGTATATCAGGTTATATTAGCTGTTGCATAGTGGTGAAGACAATTAGACTGTCTTGTTTCTAGTCTTGGAGTTGCCAGTTAACTTGCTAAAAACTATCTTAATCTTCTATAAACTACTTACTTTTTCTTATATCCAATTTCTTATCTGTAAACTTAGATTAATAATGTTAACTCCCTCAAAGGATCACGATAAGAAATGATAGTACTTGTAAACACTTAGAACAGGGCCTGGCACATAGTAAGTGCTCAAGAAATACTAGCTATTGTTATTATTTATTAGTTTTACTTCATAATTGTCTCTTATTCCCTTTTACAGATGACAAAGCTATGTGGCATCAGTCAAGTTTTAGTCTCAGTTAATAAGACACAGATCCTGGATACAAATTCATGTGTTCTGACTCTAAATTCAAGTTATTTCCAATACACCATATTGCTTCAACATGCTAAGAAGATTAAAGATGGAAGTTGGGAGTGATCAGAAAATTCTCTCTGCTCTCCTTAATCACTTACCAAAGATGCAGTGCTATGTAAATTCTACAGATAGAAGCTTGGTAGGGGGGAGGGGAGGTACTCTATTTGAAATAGACATTCAACATCCTTTATCTGTGCTTCCTCAACACTAACCTATTAAATCTTTGCCAAAACGTGCTGTAATTATTAAGCAAACATTTGCCCCAGTTAAAGGAGCTCATTGAGAACATGGATCAGATCATTCATTTTTTGCATTCTCAGAGTAGTAGAAACAAAATTTACGTAAAATTTCAAGCTCAAGGATATTTGATTAAAGTTACTTAGCCAAAGGGGCATTAGTGAAGATACCAAATCTATGTACTCACTTTATGTTCTTGGACCCTCTGGAGACAATGAACTTAAAAAAGTGAGACTCGCTGTGTGGACTTTTTAGGAAAGTTCATGCCACTACTGTCCTCCTAATCTCAGATGAGCTGAACTTCCAGCACACCAGTACATACAGGGTCAATGTTTAAACAAACAAACAAAATGGCTGTAGGCTCAAATCATCAAGAACCTACCAATGTACATATGATTTTCCATTAGCGATTACTCTCATTTCTGATCCTAAGATGAGATTGGAGGTTATAGATTCTAAAATTCCTTTGCTTTTGTTGTTTTCCTTTTCCAAATTTTTTTTTCTTCAGCTCACATGATGCTTATAGACTACGGAATGTTTGCACACATTGTTTCTGAAGCTTCAGAGCAGTGGAATCAAAGCCTTCCAGGGCACGGAAGTTTTGTTTGTGGCAGGAAGAAAACAGATGGGATATAAATAGGTTTGGATACCCCAGGGATATTAATGGTCTTGCATGAAAATAAATACGTACGTCTAAGTAGCATGCACATTACTTTTATTCTTCTCCATCTTATTTTCCCCCAAATCCAGTGTCACAGACAGTAGATCATTTTTAGCAATAGAAGAAGTAGACAGGAAATTAGAATATAATTTTTCTTCCTTATCACAGGGCACCAGAAGGGCACAGATTAGAGTCTTGGAGTTGATACACCAAAGCTATATATAGCATTCAAATGATGATGAGAAACCTTTAGTGAATTTCAAACCAGACATGGAAGAGCTTCCATCTCATGATGATAACTTGCAAGTACTTTCTTTTTTTTTTTTAAAGTTTATTTATTTAATTTATTTATTTTTGGCTGAGTTGGGTCTTTGTTGATGCCCGTGGGCTTTCTCTAGGTGTGGAGAGTGGGGGTTACTCTTTGTTGTGGTGCACAGACTTCTCATTGCGGTGGCTTCTCTTGTTGTGGAGCACGGACTCTAGGCACGCAGGCTTCAGTAGTTATGGCTTGCGGGCTCTAGAGCACAGGCTCAGTAGTTGTGGTGCACGGGCTTAGTTGCTCCACAGCATGTGGGATCTTCCCGGACCAGGACTCGAACCCGTGTCCCCTGCATGGGCAGGTGGATTCTTAACCACTGCACCACCAGGGAAACCCAACTTGCAAGTACTTTCTAACAGATGGCATGGCCATCCACCTTTTTTAGGTATGTTGGAGGGATTTTTAAGAATGTAGCTGGTACTTATTTGTTGTCAGCTGGACTTAAGATTGTCATCAACCAGTGTCCGTACTGGCAACCACTACTCATCAGAGTTTGATGAACTAATGGATCAGAAATCCCTAATAAATTATGGACAAAAAGAGAGTGGGGGGGGTTCCTGAGGGGCCTGAGAAAAGGCTGATTAAAGCTTTAACAGAGCTAACTGGGCAAGGGCAATGTTGGCTTTTCCCAGGTCCCAAGCCAAGAGTTGGGGGCAGGAGAGTCCTGTCCAAGCAGTACTTAAGTATGGCAATGTTTAAGGTGGGTGTTCTGTCTCTTGTTTATTTCTCACTGCTAACTAACCTCTATCCCTAACTTTGTATGCTGTTCTGACATGAAAAACCCAGAAGCCAGACATATCTCTGAAACTTCAGCAGCTAGAGTGGGCTGCAGATGGCCCATTTCTGAGGACTGGATAGAGAGATTTGGGTTTGACATTAGATCTTACTCATCTCAGCATGTGCTAGTGGTTGGTTCCAAGTTGGTTTCCCCGGGAAGTAGACTCTGACTTGGATATTGGCATACAGGATGTTATTAGAGGGGCTCTTGGGAGCAACACCCATAGTAAGGAGGGGAAGGAAGAGGGACTGGGCGGAGGGAGAAGTCCAGCTGGGCTGAAGTCTCAGTGGTGCATCTCGATCAGATCCACATGGAACTCTGAAGCTGGAATGGCCTTTAAGAGTTGTCTTGAGTTGGGTCCAAATCGAAAGACCCCTTGGACCTCCACATATCAGCCATTGGATGTGGGCCGCTCCAGGATGGAGGGGTGTTCTCGAGCCAAGTGTTTGTCTTCACCTGAGGCATTCTTGGGCAGGAGAGGGCTGACAGCTGAGGGCACGCTCAGTAGCTGTAATCCTAAAGGGAGGATCTGGATGGCAGATCACAGCAATCACCATGGGGTCTGATTGCAGTGCAGCCAAGTCTCAGCTCAAGCACCAAACCTAGCCTGTGATTTGAAGAGCATGCTGGCTCCTGGGATGCGCCCTGCCCAACTGTGAGCAGCAGAGTTTGCCTTTGTTCAAGGCCAGTTCTTAAGGTAGGGCCCCAGCTGGCTGTGATTGATCCCAGAGCCCCATGGAGAGCTGCAAGACAGTGCTGACACAGCAAGAAGAATATTAAGTAAAGCCAACAGTGCCTGGCACCATCCTAAGCCCTCTCCAGGTGTTACTTCACGAAGTCCTCACAACAGCCCCAGGACGTAGGTAGTTTTGCATCTCACATTTGTTGAGGAGGCTGAAGGGACACAGGCAGGGAGGGGACCATGAGTCCCTCCTCTTCCCTCACTCAGAGAAGATGAGGAATTCAGGAGTCGTGGGTGGTCCCACGTGCACCACTGATCTTTCTTATTTTCCTGCATTGTCTTTAGGCTCAGATGCTCCCAGAGGACCAAGGTGCCTCCCCACACAGCTGGAAGAGGCAAAATGTCAGCCAGAGAGGGTGTTGGGGGCTGGTCTGTGGTCAGGCTTTCTGAGAAAGGACAAACTCTCCCCGAAGGATTTTCTGAGTTCTAAATACAAGAGTGGTGCCCGAATCAATTTGAAAGCATGCTTCAATCTGTCTTCAATTTATGTTCCCCAGATATAAAAGGGAGCGATCGACAGGCTGTATACAACTATCACTTCCCCTTGGCTTCATATGCCCTGGGTGACTTTTTGGTCTCTGTGAATTATGCGACAGAGGACCTTACTGCTAAGGTGAGGTAGAGGTAACCCTTTAGTTAGGCTAAAGGGTCTTTAAGACTCCTCCCAGCTCTAAAAATTTTATGTTGCTATCAAAGTCAATAATAATTAATAAAGAGAATTCAGAAGAAAAAAGAATTAGAAACACTCTGAGAGTATAAAGTGTCAGGTATTCCTATAAATAACGGAATGCGGTTCTTACCTGTGGTTTGGATTCATGAGACAGAATTAATTCCCTTATTTCATAAACTTCTTTTTTGAGATTTCAAATGGATTTTGCTTTTATTTTATTTTATTTTTTTAAAACGTCTTTATTGGAGTATAATTGCTTTACATGGTTGTGTTAGTTTCTGCTGTATAACAAAGTGAATCAGCTATATGTATACATATAGCCCCATAAACTTGGCTGTGTCCTAGAAGTTTCAACACATTGTAAAATTAAAATCTAGACTGGCTTTATATCTAAATCCTGCTTGCTGCCCTCCCATTTCATCTCCTACTTTGCAGACTTAGTGGTGATGAAAACACCAAGGCCATCTTCAAAGAGAAGGTTACTTGAAGCAGCTGCCAGTCAAGCTTTGCTTTGGGGACTGTCACCTTTTCACTTTGTCTTCACCTGTACCCCTCACAGCTCATGGTGCTGAAGCTTGGGGAGTCTTGGAGAACAAACTGTATTTGACTAGGTAAATCATAGGCAAATGAGAGAATCCAGTTGGACAGGAAGAAGAAATTTCCAAGTGCAACTTCTAGCTCCATTCTTCAACATCTCTTGGGTAGAAGGCACTGTGTTGGGAGATATCAGACCTGTGGCCACAGCTCCTATCTCCAAGAGGTCCTCAGTCTAGTGGGAGAAAAGAGACAGACTCAGAAATGTCTAGCACTATTACAGAAATGATCAGCAGTTTAACAGATGTAGAGAAAATGTGCGCAAATTAGAAAATAATAATAATGGCTACCATTTATTGAATACTTATTAGAGGCCATGTGTTTTATTAACATCTTTTCACTTAATCATTCCAACAACCATACATGGAAGGCATTGTTATTATTATCCTCATTGGATGGTGCAGAAACTTGGTTCAGAGAGGTGACATGCTTTCCCTTGGGTCACTCAGCTAATTTATGGTAAAGCCTGGATTCAAACCTAGATTTTTTTATTGAAGTATAGTTGATTTACAATGTTGTGTTAATTTCTGCTGTACAGCAAAGTCCTCAGTTATACACATATATACATTCTTTTTCACATTCTTTTCCGTTATGGTTTATCACAGGATATTGAATATAGTTCCCTGTGCTATACAGTAGGACCTTGTTGTTTATCTATTCTATATGTAATAGTTTGCATCTACTAACCCCAAACTCCCAGTCCATCCCTCCCCCACCCCCCCTTCCCCTGGGCAACCACAGGTCTGTTCTCTATGTCTGTGAGTCTGTTTCTGTTTTGTAGGTAGGTTCGTTTGTGTCATATTTTAGATTCCACATATAAGTGATATCATATGGTGTTTGTTTTTCTCTTCCTGACTTACTTCACTTAGTATGATAATCTCTAGTTGCATCCATGTTGCTGCAAATGGCATTATTTCATTCTTTTTTATGGCTGAGTATTATTCCATTGTATATATGAACCACATCTTCTTTATCCATTCATCTGTCAATGGACATTTAGGTTGTTTCCATGTCTTGACTACTGTGAATAGGGCAAACCCAGATTTTTTTTGACACTGAATCTTTCCCTGTCAATTACTATACTCTTCTGCATCCCCTAAGGCAAGTAACCACTATTCTAACTTAGGAGTTTGAGGTGTGGTTGGCACTGAATGTAGAGGAGTGAATAAAATATGCGGTAAAACAGGAAGACATATATTCTGAGCAAAACGAATAGCCCAAGAGAAGATGGAAATATGGACAAATCCTGGGACTCTGCGAGTGGCAGCAGGGATGCCCACTGCACCAGTGAGTGTGTGGATGTGAATGGGGGGGCTCAGTGTACAGAAATGTGAGGAAAGACTAGGGAAAGAGTTACATATGGAGAGGTGGGGAGAGATTGAATATAGCTGTAATCTGAATCAGGCAGCATACCTGTGGAAGTTTCTCAGCAAACCTGTGCATTGTCCTGATATCCAATGTGATGAATTTTTGCAAAATTGTATACACTTTATACACACACACACACGGTAACAGTGAGGTCTGTCCCACAGAGAGTTGAGCTCAGCTAATTCAAAAGCTGTATGGTACGGCAGAGGTTCTCAAACTTGAACGTCCATAAGCATCCCCTGGGAAGCTTGTTAAAGCCCAGATTGCTGGGCACTAGCCCCAGAGATGCTGATTTCGTAAGTCTGGGATGGGGCCTGAGAATTTGCGTTTCTAAGCAGCTTCTGGGTGATGCTGATGCTGCCGTTCTGGGGACCAAGCTTTGCCTGGCGTAGAGCGGGGTGTGCCTTTGCTGTGAGTGAGAGGTGAAGAGGTTCCACATTTGAACGTTAAAATCATTAGCTTCCTGAGACCAATGTCACGTCTGTGTTCCTGTCTCCAGCTTTGCCCTCCCCACCCTGTTCCTTTCCAGGCCCCACCCTGTAGCATATGGTCTTTCAAAAACAGGAGTCTGATTACGTCACTCTCCTTCTTAAAAATGTCCCTGGTTCCCTAGGCCTTAGCGTCATAGGTGAAACCTTCCAGAGCCCTTCTTACCTCTTTAGTCCCTCCCGTTCTCCTTTATAGGACACCATATAGGTCCCTGAAACAAACCACATTGCCTTTGACCTACATCTGAAATGCCAATCTCCCTGGCAATCTCCCACCTCTCTTCATTTGGTTAAATTCCTCTTCGCCTCCAAGTGTTATCCTCGAAATCAACTCCATGGGAAGGCCTTTTAAGACCTTGGGCAATGCCCCTCGAGGGCCTCTGTAAAGTGCTCTTGCACTGTATAGAAATGGTCTGGTGACAAGGCTGAGCTCTCCACTAATCTTGGGACTCCTTGAAGGCAGACACTGAGTCTTGGCACTTAGTGCATGAATAAACAAGTTGATAAATTACAATTGAACTAGTGTCATTTCAGACCCAGCAAGAATTAACCATCATACCTGTTCTTCCTGGGGTAAAGGATTATGTGCTTTCTTAGAGTCTGAGCTACCATGGGAAAAACTCACTCACAAATAGCATAAGGAAATGACAACATGCCATTAATAACCCAGAAGAAGCTGTATCTGTTTTAGGATTTTTCCATCTGGGCACTACAAACCAGAAAAGCAACTGTTTTGCCTCCACAAAGAATGTATTTTTTTTTTAACAGCACACTTTCCAAAAGGACACTCCTTCTGCTGCATTTTGATCTAACCTGATTTAATTTAAAGTTTGGAGATGGGGTCTGACCTTATCTATCAGTGGCTGAGCCGTTGTCTCATAGAAATATGGTTTGAAATTCATTAATAGGGTAGCCTGTATATTATAAGTTAGAAGCTCTGGGTTATCACTGATGCTTGCAATTGCTATGGAAACTGGGTTCATATGCACCTTTCAAAGAGTCTGCTTTAAAACAGGGAAAAAAAAAAAAGGAAAAAGAAGGCTCCTTGCAAGAATAGGATATTATTACCCAGCATGCATAGGCAGGTTCAGTGATGCAAATATGCTCTGCCTACACAATGATAAAAACAATTTTTTATATTTTTAAGAGCTAATAATGTATAACTTTATATTAGAGAACTGTGTTTATACTGGTGAGAAAAAACGCCTAAGGCAGCTTTCCCCCCCTCAGTCCACCACCCCACACCCCTGCCACAAACACAGACAAACACCAGCAATTTTCAGTTTTCCCCAGGCTTTTTGCAGCCTGTATCCTTAAATCTTCCAAAAGCCCCTGCACATGCAGCTTCAGCTGCTAAAGCCCAAGCGGTGTGGACACTGGCAAAGAGCTCAGCCTCTTCTACCCCCATCCCATCGCCAACGAATGTGTATAAATGCTGCATCCTGTAGCTTATGGACTGACTTTTCTATCTTAAAATGGTAGCACTAATTTGATCAAGTTTCTTATCAAAGATTTCTGCGTGTATTCTTCCTTACATTTGGGTTTTGCAGGTTCCATCCCTCATCTCTCTCCTTGCCCACATTTCTCCCTAATAATCCTAATCATCGAAGTATGGTATTGTGTTGGGCAAACGATCGTGTGAGCAGTCATCAGAGCCCCTGGGGGAAAGTGTAGGCTGCTACCTGAGACTGGGGGACAAGGAGGCACACAGAAGTGGTTCCTGGGGATTAGCAGATACACACTACTATATATAAAATAGATAAACAACAAGGACCTATTATATAGCATGGGGAGCTATATTCAATATCCTGTAATAAACCATAATGGAAAAGAATATATATATATATATTTAATTGAAGTATAGTATATAGTTATATAACTGAATCACTTTGCTGTACACCAGAAACTAACACAGCATTGTAAATCAACTATACTTCAATTAAAAAGAAAAAAAAGAAGTGGCTCCTGAGTGGTGTGGTCCTACACGGGACATCACCTCACTCCCCTGTGACTCCTAAATCATCTTTCCAGCCACCTCATTTCGTCTGCATTTGCTCTTCCCCACTCCTCCCTTCTGTCTCCACTTGCCAGCCTCTCGCCAAGGGGGGCCCTCCCCAAAGACCTGATTTGTCACCAGGGTAGCAGAGGGGTGGCAGGACTCTTAGACCATTTGTAAAACAGACAGGAACTGGCTCAATGGCCCAAGAAAGCGACATAAAATTTTAACACAGTAGAAAAAGCCAAGAGGTTTATGGTCTTGAACGCTGTCATTACTTTCTCAATATTTCCCTACACACCTGGAGTCTTTCGTCCCCTTTTTTCTTCCCGTTCTCCTTTCCTTCTGTCACGCTCCAGCCTGACGTGCCTCTCCTGCTGCCACTCTCCTGGCCTTCCTCCACACCCCCTCCCCAGCCATCTGGAGGAATGAAGGGATGAGGATATGCACCTCTCTCCCCACAGCACATACCAGCACCCTCCCTGACCCACGGTTTCAACAGTGGCCCCAGTGTTCCAGAAAAGGACAATACAGCTGCATAAAGCATGAGCCAACAAAAGGAAGCATGGTTTACAGTCCACATTTTACATAACTGCTTCGCTTCTGAGACAGAGTATCTATAGTTCCTCATTCCAATAAGATAAAAACAAAACTCTCAGCATTGTCTAGTGGAAAAGGATTCTTCAAGAATGCAATGCAGAACCCTTTGTTACTCCCCTCTATGTCCTCATCTCTCTCTGTTTACCTCCCCACATGTGAATCCTTCTATGGTTTGCCCCCAATCCCTTTTGTACTGCACTCCTCCCCAAGCCCAGCCAAGTGTGAGCTGGGCCTCCTCTACTCCTGAACCAGATCAGGTCTCAAGGGCTAGGCTCCCTCTGTCCTCACCTTCAGACAGGAGGACCTCACAAGAGACCAGAGCTCCTCTGAAGGCCGGTGCTCTCTCTGCAGGCGTTTGGAAATCACTTCTTTGCTTTCAAGCAGTTACATGATCTAAACCAGGACTCGTCCCTCTTTTAATACAGGCATCCTCTTCCTCATAAGGCTTCATAAATGATCATTTCAGAACCATACAGGTCTCCCCCACTAGACTCAGACCTCCTTAGGGGCAGAGGTTGTATTTCATTCATCTTTCTCTCCCTAGCCCCGGCTATTGCCTCTGACACATGGCCGTACTTGGTAAATGTTCGTTCACTTGAAAGCACAATTGACAAATATGCTTTCACCCAGTGGCGTCTTTGTATGAGTGAATGTCTCAGGTTCCTGGCTGAGCACAGGCTCAGAATAGGGCATGGGAGGACCTGGGGCTCGGGGCAGTGTGTCAGAGGGCACGGGCAGTTCCTAGATTGGAGAACATTCTCCTTAGACCGGTTGTACTTCTCAGCTGTACAGGAAAGCAGCCCCTCCTACACTGTCAGGACAGACGTGTGTGCTTAGGGGAGGGTGAGAGGGGGGCCTTCTATCACCATCAAGGACCTGCATTGAGCCAGTGTTGTATGGTGGGGAAAAGACCATGCCTGAGTCAGCCAGACAGGCCTGGGTGTGAATCCTGATTCTACCACCTAGCAGCTATAGACTTCGGCCAATTACGTAATTTTAATTATTTGAAATTTTCTCATTTCTAAAACGGGCAAAATACTGTTTTAAAGGATCGTTGGCATCATTGAATTTGATAAGGCTTTCAAAGCCCTGGTACCGAGTCTGACACATTGCATGTACTCAATAAATGGCAATTAGTAGTAGAGGCCGTGATAGTAGTATTGCTTTAATTATTTGGTTGGGTGGAGAAGAGAACTATTCTTTTCCTCATCATTTCTTCACTAAGATTTTGTGTCCTCTTGATGACAGTTCAGAGTTAATGACTCATTGAGAGCTAGTCCTGACTTTTAAAGCTAGTGAACTTAAACCTCCATTCTTTTTTTTTCCCCCTCATTTTTTTTCTCCCCTCCCTTCCCAACTCTTCACTTCTGGGTACCTCTTTCTCTCCTTTCACTTTTATAATCCCCCCCCCCAATCAATATGCATACCATGTTCTTCATTTACTCTAAGGTGTGAAGGGCTGATAAGTACTGCAGTGTTACTCCCAGGTGATATTTGCACACAAAGAACAAAATCCTTTAAGTGAAAATATTAAGACGCTTTGAGTTCAGTGTTTGTCAAATTGAGGTTGTAATTTAAAGGAACCAATTTAGTGGCTCTTACTATCATTTTTAAAAATAATATCGTGCCTTATTACAACATGTTATTTAGTGTACTAACATAGAGGGAAAAAATGGAAACAATTTCAAAGTCTAGGGGGAAAATGCATTTGCTTTGACCTTCAAGTGGAAGTTACTTTTTTTAAGCAATCCATTTATACCGTTTTCTGTCCCAGGTTTTAAATAGCCAGCCTGGCTGAATTTCATACTTAAAAATGAGTGAACAAATGGTAACATCAAAGGAGTTAAGCAGAGGAGGTGATGCTGATAAAAAGTTGAAACTGGAACTGAACATTTTCAGATTCCTTTTTCCAAAGGAAAATCAAACAAATAATAAAGGTCCATTTTCTATGCATCCGAATACCGTGCCACTTAATTAGGAAATCATGATGTGGAAAAAAATGTCTTTCTGGATTACATTTGACTAGGGTACCCAAAGCACTATGAATAAAAGGAAAAACTGATAAACTGAACCACATCAAAACTAAAAACTTTTGCTCTGCAAAAGTGTCTGTAAGAGGATAAGGTACAGATTGTGAAAAATTTGCAAATCAAAGAACTCTCAAAACTGAACAGTAAAATAATCAAAAAATGGGCAAAAGGCATTTCACAGAAGAGGATATACAGATTGCAAATAAGCATGTGGAAAGATGTTCAACATCATTAGCTGTTAGCGAAAGGCAAAGTAAGACATCAGGACACATTTATAAAAATGACTTAAATAAAAAATAGTGACAACACCAAATGCTGGTGAGGATGCAGAGAAACTGGAATGCTCACACATTGCTGGTGGGAATGTAAAATGGCACAGTCACTCTGAAAAACAGTTTGGCAGTTTCTTAAGAAACTGCGACTACTATGTGAGCCAGCAATTGCACTCCTGGGTATTTATCCCAGAAAAGTGAAAACTTATGTTCACACAAAAACCTGTACATGCATGCTCATAGGAGCTTCATTTGTAATACCAAAACCTGGAACTAGTCCATATGTCCTTCAGTGGGTGAAAGGGTGAAAAAAACTGGTAC
The DNA here is from genome assembly GCF_949987535.1 of Balaenoptera acutorostrata. Classification (NCBI taxonomy): domain Eukaryota; kingdom Metazoa; phylum Chordata; class Mammalia; order Artiodactyla; family Balaenopteridae; genus Balaenoptera; species Balaenoptera acutorostrata. Next base: position 38,036,382 of record NC_080085.1, read on the forward strand.
ATCCCAGAAGGTTACATGCTATATGATTTCATTTATAGAACATTCTTGAAATGACAAAATTATAGAAATGGAGAACACATGTGGCTATAAAAGGGCAACATGAGGGATTCTTGTGGTGATGGAATGTTCTGTATCTTGATTGTATTGACATCAATATCCTGTTGTGACATTGTACTATCATTTTGCAATATGTTACCCCTGGGGGAAACTGGATGAAGAGTACACAGGATCTCTGTGTATTATTTCTCACAACAGCATGTGAACCCACAATTATCTCAGTAAAAATTTCCATGAAAAAAAAATGGAAATACACACAAAACCTTTGGGCTGACGTCTGTCTGTGTACATTCAGGAACTATAATCATGTCACTGGTTGCACAGGAGTCAGTTGTGAAAAAAAAACCTCACTTGTTCTCTAAAAGCTAATTAGGTCAAATGATGAACCAATAATAGCAAATTATTTAGCAGGCTGTAAACCAAAAAGGTGTAGAAATGTAGCAGTTGGATTCTTTTTCCTGACTATAGCACTTCTGCTATTCAATCTATTTTCTCCACATATTAAAAGCCTGAAGAGGCCATGATGGTTGAAATAGAAGTGACATTACTGCAACAAATAAAAGAATATTTGAGAGAACGAAGAGTTTCTAATATTTTGACAATCTATGATACTCCATAAAGCCTTGTGCTGTGTATGCCCCAGGAGGACTGAGGAAACAAAGGGTGGAGAGGGTAAGACAGGTCTAAGGAACTACTTAGATAATATTAGACTTTTACAAATAATTGATATCAAATCTGCCCATCAAGTGCACAAAAACAAAATAGACGTTGGCACCATTTTAACCTGATAATCCATGGAAAAAGGACTATTTTTTTGTTGAGAAAACGTTCAGTCATTTCCTTATAAACACACATATATGGAATCTAAGGGGAAAAAAAAAGGCCATGAAGAACCTAGTGGCAAGACGGGAATAAAGACACAGACCTACTAGAGAATGGACTTGAGGATATGGGGAGGGGGAAGGGTAAGATGTGGCAAAGTGAGAGAGTGGCATGGACATATATACACTACCAAACGTAAAATAGATAGCTAGTGGGAAGCAACCGCATAGCACAGGGAGATCAGCTCTGTGCTTTGTGACCACCTAGAGGGGTGGGAGAGGGAGGGTGGGAGGGAGGGAGATGCAAGAGGGAAGCGATATGGGAACATATGTATATGTATAACTGATTCACTTTGTTATAAAGCAGAAACTAACACACCATTGTAAAGCAATTATACTCCAATAAAGATGTTAAAAAAAAACCACTGAAAGCAAATAAAGGGAAAATTTAAAGGTAAAATGTAACAATAACTCTTATAATATATCCCCTCTCAATTAAACAGGCCAATCACCCTAAAGACAAGTATTTTTCAGCCTGAATATTTATCAGACTACATAACCCACTGTACCAATTGCATTTAGATTTTGTAACAAAACCTATTCTATAAAAGTTAGTACAGCTAGAAGTGAATATAAATCAGTCCCCCTTTAAACATTTAACACATCAAAAGCTATATGCTATGTACATTAACCAACAGTTTTCTCAAAGTAATGGGGCATTAGACGAATATCAGAATCGGTATTTGTGGCAAAGAACCAGACAGAATAGCAAGCAGGGATTTTTCCAGTTAACCTATTATTTTCTAAGTTTACCGTTTAATTATCGCAGTACAATTTAACTGATAAGTATTTCAGTACTTGAAACATGAGCTCTACAGAACAAGAAGCCGTGGGTTATAGTAACAGGGTTTGGATCTGACAAACAATTGCAGCGTTGATCAAACGTTGTCTTCTCGTCGTAGAATGACTGGGTCTGCAGTTCCTCGTCGCTGGTGGGGCCTTCCTCTGATTCCTCCATGGTGGTAGTCTTGTCTTGGCTGGTGGCATGCCAACTTTCTTTGTTTTCATCCTCCTCGTCCTCATGTTGTAGATCTTTGGAAATCAACTGTCTGGCCAATTTGATGTTCAGTCCTCGGTTGTAGTGAAGCTTCCTTTTCATTTCGAACTGCCGCTGTTTCTCTTGTTTGTCCAGGAAGATTTTGCTGGTGTGCATCCCATCCTTCTCCGGCTCCCGCACTGGATAGTTGAGCTCCGAGGTATCAGTGGTGGCTAATTTATTAGCTAAGCTGTCGAGGGTCATGGCTTCTTTAGTTTCGAAATCACTCTTTGCACCTCCTTCCCGTCCTCCTCCAGACCGAGCTGGCGAGTGCTGGGCTCATTCATCTTCATGAAATCGTTGTCTCTGTACGCTGGGCGGTAGGTCGCCAGGATGTTCGACTAATCCCACTTCTGGGACTTCCCAGCCCCGGTGTCACAAAGTCGAACGCAGGTGATGCCACAGTGGTCCCCGCCGCCATCCGCGCCGCTGTCAACGCCTGGGGGGCGGGGAAGGGAGGCCAAGAGGACCCATGTTTTTGTTTGTTTGTTTGTTTAATAGTGTAAGATAGGAAATCTGCCTTCGTTGCACATGAAATGGAGAAGCACTGTCTTGTGAATTTCTCTATCCCGTCTGTGTGCGGGCGGACCGTGTAAAACGTATTTCTCCCTGGGGGTCACAGGCCAAAGTTTCAAAGCCACTCCTTGGGTTGGAAAGATTGGAGGCCTAGGGGCTAGAGGACCCTTCCTACCCTGCCCCTCGGTTAAAGGTCCCAATGCCCAGCCACTTACACTGGCTGGGAACTCCTCCCTCTGCCCCCCCCCCCCAATCCTCCATGATCACATATTATTTCTTCTCCTATCCAGCCCTTCGCTACTGGCTTAAATATTTCAAGAAACTCCAATTCTGCCGCCACCCTGATTCAAGTCACCACCATCTCTGGTCGGGGTCACTGTCACAGCCTCTGAACTAGCCCTCACCCCCATCACCCCTCCTGCTGCCTTCCGACCTCTCATTCACCCTCTATTCAGTGTGGTCTTTTAAAAACACCGTCAAATCTTGTCACATCTCTTTCAAACCCTTTAACGGTGCCCATTTTCTTTCACATAAAGACCCAAATCCAGAAGAGGCAGAAAAGCAGCTCTAGGATGGGCTCCCCCCGCACCCCAATTCTCCACACCCTGCCTCTAGCTTTCTCTGCTGGCCCTTCGGTTCCAGGAGCACTCGCCTCCCTTCCTGTCCCAGAGTTTTTCCCTGGGTTCTTCCCACAGCCTGCAATGCCCCTTCAGATTTCAGCTCAGTCATGACTGCCTTACAGGAGCCTGTTTCCTGACCTCCAAAGCAGATAGGCCTTCCTGTACTTTCATGGCCTCTCTTATTGTCCTTGACAGCACTCGGAGTTGTGGCAATTATGTTTATTATCTGTGTACACTAGATGGTCAATTCCAAGACACAGGGGAAGGTGTCTGTTTTTCTCAGTATTGTCTTCAGTTTCACAACAGGATACTGTAGCTGGCATATGGTAGGTATTACCACAATATTTATGGAATGAAGAATAAATGATAGGTGACAGGTAATTGGAAGACTGAGATTTGTGAGTGGAGAAAAGGGGGCTCCAGAGTTTTCACTGTCAGTTACAATTTGTTCAGTCAGTCACGTGAGAAAAACACCCCACATGTGGAAGTTGGGGACTGTCCCAAAGAGTGACTTCGGAACATTCTGTCTTTCACAGGCCTCATATTTCATAGGCAGTGACATTCTTCTCAAAAACAAAAAGGAAATTAAGATCCAGTTTCACATTTTCCCCTCCAGGTAGCATTCACAAGAGGTTTTTTTTTTTTCCCCCTTCTGATAACATTTTGCTTCCTCTTCTCTCCCTCAACGTCTTTCTACATTTTAGAACACAAAAGCAAAAGCATGAAAGAACCATAAAACTTTTACAAGGGTCTTAAGTACCTTAAGTTCAAGTTGTCCTGTATTCTCCAAAGTCCTACTAACTTCAGGAGCTCTGCAATCACTTTAAAACTGTGTTATTCATCTCAGAAAAAGAATTTCCTGATACCAGTACTCTTTGAAAAAAGCTGTATTGTGTGGTAAGGGCTTTCAGGGATTCAAAAGCCGATCTTCAAGTCTATAGGAAAACCCTCCGGTATGTGAGGGGGAAAAAAACCCAACTTTCATTATTCAGAAATACTCCAGGCTACTCTTTTCAAAAACCTGCCTGAAAGGCAGCACAGACCCGCACAAACGCAATTGGTCCTGGCTGGTAGGCACAGTGGGTCTGTGCGTGTTTAGCTGTAAACAGGATGTTGAGGGAGACGCTGAAAATCCAAAAGCAAAATCCAGTGCATTGGGATTTTGCTTTTCTGTGTACACAGCACCCACCCCACATACTGTGATCTGAATATACAAGCTGTTCAAGATAGAATGAGTCAGCCCTCCCGAAGTTCTTGAGTTTTCTGAAGTGCAGTAACACATTGGCGGTTCATGCTAGGGCAAGAGTACCGTGATTGTGACCTTCTGACCTGGGCCACAGACAAAATCTTTTAAAGAAATCACCAGGTGTTACAGATCTCAGTTGCACATTATTTAAAAGTAATCTCTTTCACCAACCATTGGCTAATTATCTGCTTCATGAAAGTTGCCCTAAGAAAAATCCAAATTTTGAGTTTTTGCCATCAAGCTAAAAGCTCTCAATCTAGTCAACATTACCACAAGCCGAAAAGTTAGAAAAGATCGGCACCCTTTCCAACATTCCTCTTTACACGATTCACTTGTTATTGCCCTAGGACAAGGGCTGAGCAGATAGGTCTGTGGTTCTACCACACACACACGCGCGCACACACACACACACACACACACACCCAAGACTGACAAAAACTTTCCCAGTCAATGACACGTTATATGAAATTTAGATACAGACCTAGAAAGCCCTTCTTTCAACAAATATTTAGTGTGACCACTGACTGTATGTCCAGAAGGAGAACCTTCATTCTGAATGCACAAAAGTGAGGTTGTGCTTCAGTGGTCTTCAATGGGTTAATATTTGAAAAATACATCTAAATATGCATGCTGTTCTATCATCACAGTTTTAAAATACACTTAAAAAGTCACTGATATTTAAACTAACTGATTGATAAGCCTGACGGTAGATCACTCCATGGTTTCGTTTCTTCCACTAAGAATCATTTCCCTTCCATGCAGCCATTCTCCAAATGCGGTAAATACAGGAATTGGTTCAAAAGGAGAGCTAAGCCAGGAACCAAGAAATTCTCAACCAAAGGTTGGAACACCTAAGAAACCAAAAGCTACCATAAACAAGGAAGGTATCCCAGATGTCCTACTGGGTGCCATTGGTGAGAAATTAGTAAAACAATGAGAAGCAGTCGGCTTTTTTGGGACCAATCATGCTGCCAGAAGTGGAGATTAATACTAGTTCAGCCGTGTAGCGTCTGAAGGTGTACATCAGTCCACCCAAGGATTGTCCACAGTACTTGGAGAATTATGTTGGATATTGTGTAATATAAAAATAAAAGTGCTATTTGGTTTTGAATCTATGTTTCTCTCTCTCATATTCCAAACCCAAATTTCTGATATTCTATTAAATATCCCTGCCTTAGATTGGGTTCCCTTAGAAGCTGACCCTGAGACAAAGACTCGAGTGCAAGTAGTTTACTCGGGAGGAGATTTGCCGAAAATACTGGTAGGAGATTGGGGAAGTGAGACAGAGAAGGGCAGGAGGCGAAGGATGCATTAGAAAAGCAGTTCCTACTGTAGGCAACTAGAGCTTAATGCTCCTGAGAAACTCTAGAAGTCAATGTAGAAGAGTTACCCCCATGGCCTACCTCCACCCCACTGGCGAAGGAGCTAGAGTATATTTATACATCAATTGCTGCCATCTTGACTTCAGGCCTGCTGGGAGAGGGGAGGGGCATGAATCCCTCGCACTCTGGATTCCTGATGGAGCCTGGTGAGTGGATGGCCAACTTACTGATGCATGCAGACTCGTGTTGGCTTCTTTCCTTCCCTGTTTCACAAGCCCTGTCCTGCTATCCTGCTCCCTGGGATCACAGTCCCAAATGAAAGCCTTTTTCTCCAGCTCTGCTTTTGTAGGAGGAACCCAAACTAAGAGAAGGATTGTGTACTTCATCGTTAATTCCTAAACAGTCATTGGCGCATGTCCATATTCTGTGGCAGATGTCCATATTTCTGCAAAGTGGGTGAATGAACTGAGGGAGGTGAACAAAAATCTTTTGAAAGGAAGAGCCTAGAAATATGGGCAGATCTAGAGAGGTTCAGTGAGACAATGGTTTTCCATCTTTTTCATTGGAAGTTTTAAAGCAGTAAATTTTTTTTAAATTTTATTTATTTATTCATTTATTTTTGGCTGCGTTAGGTCTTCATTGCTGTGCACAGGCTTTCTCTAGTTGTGGCGAGCGGGGGCTACTCTTTCGTTGTGGTGCGCAGGCTTCTCATTGTGGTGGCTTCTTTTGTTGTGGAGCACGGGCTCTAGGCTAGCAGGCTTCAGTAGTTGTGGCACGCGGGCTCAGTAGTTGTGGCGCACGGGCTTAGTTGCTCCGTGGCATGTGGGATCTTCCTGGACCAGGGCTCGAACCCATGTCCCCTGCATTGGCAGGCAGATTCTTAACCACTACGCCACCAGGGAAGCCCAGTAAACCTTGTTTTCCAAATTAAATATTACATAGAATTACAGAATAAAAATTAGTAAAATTGGAGCTAGGAAGCAATGGAGTTTGTCTGTGTGGAGGTAGGGACACCAGAATTCTCACTGCTTGGGATCTCAGAGGTGGCTCCTGAGGCATCACAGGGACTTGGGGAGGGGGCGTCAATTGGAAAATCACTGCAAGAGTCATTGCCCAAAGCAATTTATCCCAAGGGTTGATTTTCTGAGTGATCACTTGTTTTGAGAATGGGGGTGAGGAGATTTTCTACTGTAGTGATTCAGACCAGCATATTCACTGAGTGCAGGTCACTAAGGAGACAGGACATCAATGAGAATTTCTGACGTTACATAGTAAACATCAACTTTGCCCCCTTCCAAGAGGATAATCTAGTTTGGGAATGTTCAGTGAAGAAAAATGTCATCAGTGGGAATGTCTGCCAGGAGTTATATAGAAAATAATGGCAAAGATATCAGAAGGCAGGCCTTGCAGAAACGGGCTGAAAAGAAAAAAGAAAAGAAACGGGCTGAAGAGTCTGTAGTAGAGAAATGTTCTTCCTGCTCCCTAAAGGATACCAAGATGTTTCATGGTTAGGGAAATGAAAAGGTGCTCAGCCTCTTGCTCTTGACCCTGCTTGGTCAGGGAAGGAGCTATTGATAAAACAGAACTCACACTTATCAACTATTTTTTTATTTTTTATTTTTATTTTTTTATTTTTTTTAATTCCACCACCCATCCAGTTACTTTTATTTATTTATTTTATTTTTGGCTGTGTTGGCCCTTCGTTTCTGTGCGAGGGCTTTCTCCAGTTGCGGCAAGTGGGGGCCACTCTTCATCGCGGTGCGTGGACCTCTCACTATCGCGGCCTCTCTTGTTGCGGGGCACAGGCTCCAGACGCGCAGGCTCAGTAGTTGTGGCTCACGGGCCTAGTTTCTCTGCGGCATGTGGGATCTTCCCAGACCAGGGCTTGAACCCGTGTCCCCTGCATTAGCAGGCAGATTCTCAACCACTGTGCCACCAGGGAAGCCCCAATCAACTATTTTTTTATTTTATATTTTAATTGAAGTATAGTTGATTTACAATGTTGTGTTAGTTTCAGGTGTACAGCAAAAGTGATTCAGTTATACACACATACACACACACACACATATTCTTTTTCAGATTCTTTTCCCTTATAGGTTATTATAAAATATCGAATATAGTTCCCTCTGCTATACAGTAGGTCCTGTTGTTTATTTTATATATAGTAGTGTATATATGTTAATCCCAAAGTCCTAACTTATCCCTCCCCCCCACCTACTTTCCCTTTTGGTAACCATAAGTTTGTTGTCTGTGTCTGTTTCTGTTTTGTAAATAAGTTCATTTGTATCATTTTTTTAGATCCCACATATAAGCAGTATCATATGATATTTGTCTTTCTCTGTCTGGCTTACTTCACTTAGTATGAAAATCTCTAGGGACTTCCCTGGTGGCACAGTGGTTAAAAATCTGCCTGCCAATGCAGTGGACACAGGTTCAATCCCTGGTCTGGGAAGATCCCACATGCCGTGGAACAACTAAGCCCATGTGCCACAACTACTGAGCCCGCATGCCACAACTACTGAAGCCTGCGAGCCTAGAGCCTGTGCTCCACAACAAGAGAAGCCACCGCAATGAGAAGCCTGCGCACCGCAACGCAGAGTAGCCTCCACTCGCCGCAACTAGAGAAAGCCCGTGCACAGCACCGAAGACCCAACACAGCCAAAAACAATCAATTAAAAAAAAAAAGAAAGAAAATCTCTAGGTCCATCCATGTTGCTGCAAATGGCATTATTTCATTCTTTTTATGGCTGAGTAATATTCCATTGTGTATATATATCACATCTTCTTTATTCATCTGTCGATGGACATTTAAGTTGCTTCCATGTCTTGGCTATTGTAAATAGTGCTGCTGTGAACATTGGGGTACATGTATCTTTTTGAATTATGGTTTTCTCCAGATAGATTCGTTAAAAAACTAAAAATAGAGCTACCATATGATCCTTAAAAGCTTATCAACTATTTTTATTTATAAACATTATAAAATTAGAGTCCAGAAAGTATTATTAAGGCTTAGATGGAAATACTGAAAGTCAGATCATCCAAGCTCTTACTGCCTGGCTGTGAAAACTGAGGACCAGAAAGTTATGGTAACTTGCCCAGGGTCACACAGGTGGTTAGTGGCACAGCCAGCACTAAAAATCCAGATCCTCTGGGACTGCTCTGGCAGCGCACTTTCCTATTTGCTACCTGCCGCCTCTAGAAGTGGTAGGAGTCAGGGGTCCCAATGTGGGTCTTATATTCCAATCAGATATTGACATCCCTGTCTCCTTGGCCTGTGCCACTCTCCAGTAGCACCAGCACTTTAAAAGAAGAAAAGAAGGAGCAAAACGGCCCTTCTCAGAAGTATTAAAAACCTGAAACTCGGGCCCTCTGAAGCTCAAGTTAAAACATGAGGGGCTAGCAAGTTCAGCTGGAGGCACAAGTGAAAAAGTTTTTGGGGCAAGGTATCAATCGCCCAGCTGACCAAGCTTTGTAGCTCTGGATAAGCCATAGTCAAATTAGAAAAGCAATAATGTGATCTAGGGCAGCAGAATTCAATTTTGCCAACAACACTGAGGTTCCTTGAGGCAGCCCTTTAAAGACGACATTATAGCAGGATTATTTCCCATGTGTACAAATATGGCTGGGGAGAAAAACACACACACACAGATATAACCCAACGTGTGATCCATTCTCTTCTGGAAACAAATTTCCTTGTTATTATACATCTATTTTTTAGAAAGAGTATTATAAAAACAGCAAGAGAGTGTAATAGAAAAAGAAATTCTACACTGCAATTCTTTTTTATGATGTTTCACACACAAAAAGAAAAATAACTCCCAGAAACATCATATTTCTTAGAAGATGCAGTAAGTATATTATTAGCATCCCCACGACTCACTAACAAGATGTTATGTGCAGGGAGGTGGGGCAGGAAAGCTGTCACCAAATTCCAGTCAATGATTTATAGTATTTGTGACTACCACATGCAAAGAGTGTCAGCTGGCAATTTATTCTGGCTGATGTAACCCGACAGAATCTTCTTCGTTTCTGACAACCGGTCCAGTAACTAAGGTTAACACATTTCAGCTCTAATCAACAGAAGTAAACCTAGCCGTGGAGTTTGGTGCTATCTTAGTCATGCCGACGTGTTGGTTGTCAAACTTCACTGAGCATCAGAACCCCCTTATTCAGTAGGGCTGGGGCAGGCCAAGTTCCGGAAGTTGTATTTTCTAGCAAGTTCCCAGGTGATGCTGATGGTGTTGGTCCAGGAGCTGCCATGAGAACTACTGGAGTAGAAGATATCCTGCCCCATCTGGCAGGTGACTCAGACAAGTCCAGATCCACAGCTGGAGGCAATACTCTCTACTCTCTGGAAAGCCAAGCAAGCACAAAATGGAGTGCAAAGGGAGAGAAGTTCATTCTGCCTGAGGGGGACCAAGAGAGCTTCGTATATAGGTCTCTTTTTATACTAGGCGCTGAGGTGAAGAGGGGCCAGGGAAGGTGACATCAGGCAGAGGATGGTGAAGGTGGCCCATCGCAGATGAGTACAAATGGTTTGGGGGACTGATCTGTAATATGCGGCAGCACTAGGATTGCTATACCCTTTATAACGATATACAAGAAGGGGCCCCATCACTCTTTGTTTAATCAAACATTCACATTGACGACTTGTGGTGATTGCACGTGTAGAAAGAAAAGTAAAAGAAGGAATCGGCAGGGTGGGTTCTCTGGCATTCCCTCCAACTGATGCTCCACTGTTGTCTGCACTTTCTCAGTACAAACCAGAATCGCATGAATAATTATTCTGCAAAGGCAGAGTAAATTTCTCTTAGCTGATAGCTTTCCCCCAGGGAATTGTCATTGAAACAGGTTGCATAGACCTATACATACTTAATAGGATGGCGGGTTGGTGGTATTTTAGGCATCTAAATAGCGGTTGCAGGATATGTTCTTTTGGACAATGCAACTTTCTTGACACCCCTGAAATCTCATCTCCCAGATGGTCCCCCACAGGTGAGACTGGCCATATTTGTCCAAGCATCAAACAGCCAATCTTTCAGTGGCTCTCATGGCTCACTTTTTACAAGGACTCCAAATAACAGTAGATGGAAAGTATGTAACATGTAGATATCACGTTTCTGATGTCCTATGTGTCCCCCGTAGCTGCTAATGCACACAGGAGGGGCTTGAGAAATGCTCTCATTAATAAATAGCAGGGATCAATGCAGGTGGACCCATCAGACAGTCATTGTTTGGGGTTGTCCCAGCTGAGGGCTGCCTTAGCCTTAATAGAAAATCCTCCTGCAGTGGATGGACTCAATTCTTCAAAGAGATTAGCCCCCATCCCACTGAAAAACGGTCACTTTCAATAATTGTGCTCAAAATGACATATTTTATCATCAGGTGTTTTGAGACGTATGAACTTAAAAAAAAAGACAAAGCAGAAAATTGCTTCAGGGCTCAGGCAATATATCTCTGTCTCTATTGTTTGTTGAAGTCTTATTAGGGTCAGTTGTGCCCTGAATTATTCCATTTCCTATTTCTCTGTGCCATTATACTTCCAAATATTTCAGAAATAAAGTCCCTTTTCTTTTTCATTTTACTTTTTCATGGGGAAGTATTGAATATGACAGGGCCTGCCATCATCTAATGAGAAATGGCTCTTGGGCAACTTATAACTATTATTAAGATGACATTTTCCCCTCTGAGTATCAACAAGAAACTGAGATGCATGGACTCTAAAAGAAAGCCATGAAGGACCAAAGAGAAGACAATAGCCAAAGAAAAATAGACGAATCAGGTTTACGAATTTAGGCTTGGTCTGGTAACATTTTCCAAGGTGTTTGGAAAATTTTTCCTATAGAGAAAAACAGATTAAGGCAAAGAGACATGAGGGAAGTGAGATTCAGTATATCGTGAGGTTTATTATTTTTCAGTAAGCTGCTTGTGTTGGTAACCCAATCTTCTTGCAAAGAAAAAAAGAAATCCCTCCCTTTGTCTGTTCATCAAGGAACCTGTAGTAGAGAAAGTCTTTTCCAGATCAGTTCCAAACTACAAGATAAAAATCATTCGTATGACATGTGTATATATGTAATGCATTGCTGCAAAACTGATACTGGGTATCACACTGCAGACACGAAGTCATGTATGAGAAAACCACCGTAAAGTACTGAATACTTATAAACACCGATTTTCTTTTTTGACAACATAATGAAAAGTTTCAAAGCACTCTTGTCTTTCAAATTATAGTACCATTTTGTTTTATGGTTTTATTTTCAGATCGATCTTTAGATATGTGCCAGTAGTCACGAGGGTGAGGGTGGGTATGAAGATGAAATCACAAACTCAAAACTGTTGCACCTAATGCTTTGAATCTTGAAAGTCAGAGCAGATGCTTGAGTTATGAATTGCAATTGTGTGTGGAAACAATCTGTCAGCAACTTAACGCTGAATAGCAGCTGTTCTCCAGAAAACAGTTTGTCTCCTTTGGTAGCATGGTTATGCTTGAAGGATGAAAGGTCATTTGAAATTTTGGAAGCATGGAAGCAGGCATATAGAGGGTTTGATTTTATTGCAGGGGCTGAGGTCATATCTGGTCCTGTCACTTTTACCTAGATTTCCCAAATCTCTGAGTTGGAAGGAACTCAACATTTATCTAGGCCAGTGCTTCTCAAACTTTAATGTGCTTGTGAATCATATAGAGATCTTGTTAAAATGCAAAGTTTGATTCAGCAGGCATGGAGGAGGGGCCTGAGATTCTGTAGGTCTAATAAGGTCCCAGGTAAGGCCAGTACTGCTGGTCTGTGGAGCACGTATTGAGCAGCAAGGTCTAAGACCATTTTTGTTTGTTTGTTTTACTTTCACTTCTCTGACATTCTAGTGTTTTGTAATTACGTCACAGGTAATTTGTTACCAACACTAGTGAAACCACAAAGGTTTTTTTTTCCCACTGTAACTATACAAGTAGCTGTATCTATTGCATATTTCTGTCTCTGTCTCTATTTACATATGTATCTATGAATGAAAGTCATTTAAGGTTATCCTCATAATAATGTTATTCTCCTTGACATCTAGCTTCTGACACGCTATCCTTAGTAGGAGAGAAAAAGGTAGATTCCTGCCAGTGAATTACACATAGGTCTGGTTATGCCTTTGAGAATGTGTTATACATGTGAATGTCACCTGCCATGAGTGGAGAAATGATTGAGAATTGCCATTCTAGTTTAATCTCTCAAACGATGATTTGAAAATCAGGTCACATTAAATAAATAAATAAATCTGTATTGGATGTCTTTAATTTACAAAAATAATGTACTTCCATTCAACAAATTTAAGCAGTGAATATCTGTGCAAAGGAAGAAGTAATCAATTCTATGTATTCCCTCCAACCCTCCCTTAACTGTTGTGTGTACTTCCTGATGGAGTTTTTCTATACTTATATAAACATATTTTTAATAAACTATATCAATTTCTCTGCAAGTTGCTGTTCTTGTTTAATATTTTGGACACAACTATTGCAGGTCTATTAGAAAAATGCAACCAAGCATTCTTCTAATTTTCTCAAGTAATTTTCTTGAGCTTTAATTCCACTTTTGTGATCCATAACTAGTTTTATTAAGAGGAAGTTGAATACTAATCAAAGCGTTTTCCTAGGACAGTAGAATGTAAGTTCCATGAATGCCAAGATCTTTGTCTGGATCGGATGTATCCCAAGATCCAACAAAGGAGCCTGATACATAGTAAGTGCCTGATAAATATGTATTTAATAAATCAACGTCAACCAGACAGTATCAGGACAATTGGGAAGTGGGTGGGGGAACAGACTGTCAAGGGAAGGGGCTGAGGCATAACATATCTATTAAATGTTTGCCCTTGACAACATCCGGTAAGAATCAACACATTAGTTCGGTAAATTTTGTCTGTGTCTCAATTTTGTTTAAGGACTGGTCACATAACAAAATGGTTCTTCTTGATCCTAGAAATGTGATAAAGTAGATAGGCATTTTACTTGCCTTTTTAATGTACTAAACCTTTATATATATATATATATATATATATATATATATATATGTTTTTGCCCCCAGTTCTTTCCAATTTTCAGAAAACATTCATTCATTCATTGGACAAATATTTCTATCCTTAGCACCAGGACCTAGGGGACATGTATATAGATCTTGGCAGTAGAATTAGAGAGTGAGGGCAGGATGGAAGAAATACCAAGAACCCTCATCCTTAGCACAGAATGCTGGAAATTTTCACAACCAGTCAGTAATTATCATGCTCAACCTCCAAGTAAGAGAAATCTGAGTATTCATTTTGTGAATTGGGAGAAAAAGAGGCTTGGCCATATTTTGTACTGTGCTGATAACCCTTAAATGCACTCTTCCATGGATGTTGGCTCCATCTGGGGACAAAAAATCATCAAGTGATGTGGTTTTCAGATGATCTAGGACATTCTAGAATTTTGAAGTTGCTATGCAAAGAGGAAAACAAAGACTCCTTGCTTCAGGGGAATTAGTTATAAAGATTTACTCAAGCTTTGAACTTGTTTGTATGCAATTCTACATCTTTTAAGATGCAAATCATTGGGACTACCCGGGTGGTGCAGCAGTTAAGAATCCGCCTGCCAATGCAGGGGACACGGGTTCAATCCCTGGTCCGGGAAGATCCCACATGCCGCGGAGCAACTAAGCCCGTGCGCCACAACTACTTAGCCTGCGCTGTAGGGCCCGCGAGCCACAACTACTGAGCCAGTGTGCCACAACTACTGAAGCCTGCATGCCTAGAGTCCGTGCTCCACAATAAGAGAAGCCACCACAATAAGCCCGCACACCACAATGAAGAGCAGCCCCCGCTCATCGCAACTAGAGAAAGCCTGTGTGCAACAAAAAAGACCCAATGCAGCCATAAATAAATAAATAAATAAATAAATTTATATTTAAAAAAAGGTAGGGAATCTTTAAAAAAAAAAGATGCAAATCATTCTGTCAGATAAACCAGAGGAGATCTGTTGAAAAACTATTGTGGACTTTGGCAGTTTAGTAAAAGGCCCATTTTCAAAACATTGCCTTGTGTAGTGTGGGTCATGTCAGGTGATCTCATTTTGATGCTACTTAGAGTTAATGAAGGGGCAATAATTTCTGACAGTTGGTGTTGCAATTTAGTGAATGCAGGAAGGATGCAGGAGGCCAGGTTCTATCCTTAATTTCTGTAGCTTAGAAGCTTTGTGAACCTAAAGAAATTATTTAACCATACTGAGCCTCTATTTCCGCATGTACACAAAGAATACCTGGTAATATCTTCTTGACAGGGTTGTAGAAAGGATCAACTGAGATATTGTGTGGAACATTAGTGCAACACCTGGCGTGCAGTAAGTGGTCAACAAGGTTAACTAGTATTACTACTGATAAGAATAAAACAGGGGGGAGGGAGACATTAGGAATTTGGGATTAGCAGATACTATATACAAAATAGATAAACAACAAGGTCCTACTGTATAGCACAGGGAACTATATTCAATATCTTGTAATAAACCATAATGAGAAAGAATATGAAAAAGAATATATATTTATTATATATATATATAACTGAATCACTTTGCTGTACACCAGAAACTAACATGACATTGTAAATTAACTATACTTCAATTTAAAAAGAATAAAACATACATTTTAAGGATGAGAGTATTTGTACTAGTTTGTTTTACTGTAAATTCCTTATGCTTCCCTATTGGAAAAGGTCTAGCCAACACATGGGCTCAACTTCCTGCTATTCAGCCAGCACTATAGTTTACTTTTAAACTTTTATTTTGGCTGGAACTTGAGTGCCAGAAAACTTGAAGGAGAAGAACACAGGAAAAAGAATATTATTTTAAAATTACACTTTCTTGCAATCTACTCTTGAGCCTATTTGGTCAGATCAGTCCAGTGGTGCTGAAGACATCTTTTGCCCTCTCACTGGCCTGAGAAGAGCTGTCATGTATTGGTTTCCCCATTCCACTTTAACAAGCCCACTCTGAGTCATTATGGTTTCTTGGTTAAGTACTTCTGAAACACATATTCTTTAATTGACAGGTTATTTCAGCTCCTTCAGAGCCTTTATATTCAGAGCATCTATATGCTGAGCAACCTTAATATTCAACTGTCAGAGAAAGACAAATATCATATGATATTGATCTCATGTGGCTGTAGGGTGGCTGCGGCATGTGGCGGCTTGAAGCAGGATCTCAGTTCCCTGACCAGGGACCGAACCTGGGCCGCAGTGGTGAGAGCGCCGAATCCTAACCGCTAGACTACCAGAGACTGACTAGTGGCTAGGAGCAGGGCCCTGGCTCTTGTCTGCTTTGAAGAAAAAAATTCAGCAAAGAGACAAAAAGCAGTGAGACTAGTAAAGTGTTTATTAGGAGAGAAGATATGTGTGGAGAAAGCATGGGCAGGCTCTGAGAGAGAGAGAGAGAGGGAGAGGGAGAGAGAGAGCCATGAGCTTTTGGGGTGGATTAAATCACTTATATGGGGGCAGTTCTTCCGGGTTCCCTCTGGCCAATCATCTTGCTTTGTCTGGCTTTGAGTCTGGATCTGGTCTGACTCGGGCCCTCCTCTGTGTGCGTGCACATCTTTTAGCCAAGATGGATTCAAGTGCAAGGGTCTCTGGGAAGTTGACAGGACATATTATGGTCTGGCGCCTCCTCCCCTGAGGATCCTTTCTGCACATGCATAGCTTGGGGGTCTCCTTGACCTCAAGAATGAGAAATATGTGGTCTCTTTATCTTTTATCCAAGGAGGACTCGGCCCCTCCTTGCTCCTGCCATTATCCTTATCTTGAAGTATCTGTTCACAGGGGACAGATTCCAGCTGCTCAGCCTAGGGCCCATCTATCTCCTGCCTCAAAACATGATACAAATGAATTTATTTCCAAATAGAAACAGACTCACAGACATAGAAAACAAGCTTATGGTTACCAATTGGGAAAGAGGGTGGTGGGGAGGGGAGAGATAAATTAGGAGTTTGGGATTAACATGTACACCCTACTGCATATAAAATAGGTAAACAACATACCGTGTAGCACAGGGAACTATACTCAATATCTTGTAATAACCTATAGTGGAAAATGATCTGAAAAAGAATATATATACATGTATGTATATATATACACATATATAACATATATATGTATGTATATATATACGCATATAATATATATGTATGTATATATATACACATATAATATATATGTATGTATAACGGGATCACTTTGCTGTACACTTGAAACTAACACAACATGGTCAATTAACTATACTTCAATTAAAAATATTCAACTGGCATTAAATTAATATGTATACACATAGTACAAACTGATATGAAGAAAAATTACTGCACTAAGGCTTATCATAGAAGAGCAAATATTTCAAATCTATCATAGTATGACTGTGTGGTTTTAAGGAATGACATTTTTGATGGATGACTTAGTAGTCATAAGCTTGCATCTTCCTAAAATAACATAAATTGTTGTTAGTCTTGTTATTGTCCCCCAAACATACATTAATCCCTTATTACTATTGGTACCGGAGGAAACGAATGAACTTTGCCTTCAGTTCATTTTCTCTAGTCTTTCCTGTTTGTTAGGTCTATGCAGCTAACCTGAAATAAACAAAGAAACAAAGAAGCAAATACAACTGTGTACAACAGAAATCAGACCACTTCTGTCCCTTCGAACACTCATTCACTAGGCAGGAGCCAGAGTGATTTTTTAAAAAAGGAAAATGGATCACGTTATTCCCTTGCTCAAAAGGTTTTATTGTCTTTCCACTGAATCTATAAAAAGAATCCAAATTCCTCCTTCAACAGGTGTATTATTTTGATCCTACCTCGTCCCTCTCTGGCCTCATGTTCCACTGTTTCCCCTTGATCACCATCTTGCTGTTTTTCTAAATGCAGAGTTTGCTTCAGCCTTGGGGACTTTGCATTTGCTCTTTTCTCTGTTTAAAGTGCTCTGTCTCTAATCTTTTGTGTTGAAAAGCTTTTATGTCTCAGCCCAGAGACCACTTTCTCAGTGAGGCCTTCCTTGACCACCCTCACCCTCCACTCTCTACCCTTCTGTTTATTATTATTATTACTGATATTATTTAACACAGCATTCAGCACCACCCAAAATTAGGTTTATCTCTATTTTCTCATTTGCTGTCTGTCTTTTCCCACTAGTATGAAGGTAGGATCTTATGCATCTTATTCCTTGGTATATCCTCAGTGCCTGAACCAGTACCAGACACAGAGTAGGCACTCAATAAATATTTGGATGAATCATGTGGTGATGCCTCAGAGAGGTGGTATGTCTTTCTTTGGTGCCTGATAAAGTGTGTTATTATCCAAAGGCAGGTTCTCCTTCAAGTTCTGCATTTATTTAGCCGTGTCATCTTAGACAAAGTATCCACATTCTTGAGCTGTACTTGATTCATCATGAAAATGAGAAGGATATAGCAGGATCTTTCAAACTAGAACCAAAAAATTAATAATGGATACACTCTATTTTTAATATTTCAAGAAAGCTGATGAAAATCTGGTATTTTATCCATATTATATTTGTAGAGAGCAAACATAATATCAATTTTTTTGGCTTTGTCTAGTATTCTATTAGTTCACAATAATTAGCAGTTTGTGTCTTTTGTTTATAAAAAGGGTGAACAAGTCAAGGATAATTTTGTTTTCTAGTAAAAAATTTTCAAATGAGAAAAGAATGGGTTATTAGGGCTGAAAAGGCTTTGGAGAAAATGAGCTCTAAGTGTCTTATCAACTTCAAAATTCTGTGATTCTTCTTATATAATTCAGAATCCCTTGTTGTAAGCAACAGAGTCCATTCTAGCCAGTTACCACAGAAGCCAATTTAATAAAGAATGGCTGGTACCTCATAGAGTCTCCAAGGCAGCAAGTAGCATTGACTAAACACAGCTTGGGATTGCAAGATAGTACTACTCTATCACTGTCAGATTAAATTTTTACACAGAATTTCTTGGTTAAAGCATATACATTATTTATTTTGATAAGTAATACCAAATTTATACCCACAAATATATCTCCACAAGTCATATGACCAATAACGACGAGGAGAGGAAGCCCTTTTCCTCATATCCTTGTCAAGTGCCAAGGCATTGCTGGATTGTTGGCCATCAGTCTGTGTACACTTCATTCCTCTCTGCATGGCCCCTATATAACCATTTGCTCACCTCGACTTTGTGGTCACTCTGGGAATCCAAACAGACTTTTAGAGTATAAATCTCTTTGCCCTTTGGTCCTCCAGCTTCCCATTGGGTCTTTCCAACTCCCCAGAACACTAACCCAAAAAGAAGGACCCAGAATTACTCCAGCCTCTGGCCTCAGTCTCCTTGCTTCCCCTCTGTCTCTCCTTCTTCCCCTCATCCCAAGAAATATTTTTCCAATCTGAGTAGAAGTGGTGCTTTACTGTCACTCACACAATTCTTCCAAACATTGTCTATGCCCCGGTCTACTTTAATTTCCCTAAAGCAGAAGTCACAATACGGTTGTCAAAAGGCCACGTTTGACCACAGATTAGTTGTTTGCCTGGCTAGTATTTTTAAAAGAAATTAAATTTGAAAGATTTTAGATGGGTCAGATCATTTTTGACCCAGAAAACATTTCATCACAGAAACAAATAAAAACCCTCCATAAATGTTTACAATTTTTTTCTCTACTTGTGCATTTTCTTTCACCAATTGGCAATTATTGGAACCTTCTTCAAAGCTCAATGCTAGGCTCTTCTCTCTTTTCCTCTTTACTCTGTCCCTAAGTCATCTCATCCATGCTCAAGGCTCTAATCCCCATGTATATGCAGTGACTCTCTGCATATATTTACATCTCTGACCCAGATCTTGGATTTCCAGCTTCTTAGCTGTCATTTCTATTTCTATGTCTTAAATATTTTCAAACTCAACAATTTCAAAGCCAAATTCATGATCACTCCTCTCTGGCTTTCTTCTGTTGTGCCCCATTTCAGTGAATAGTACCATAGTCCTCCTGGTAGTGCAAAATCAAGCAAAAGCAAGGAACCAAACAAGCAACAAAGGCTGAAGTCACCCTTGACATCTTTGTTTTTTTCATCCCCTGTATCTTATCTATCATTCCTAACTGTTGCCAACTCCTTTATATTGTCACCTCCAAAATAAAATTAGTATGTCCACTCATCTCCATTTCTACTATGGCCTCTCCAGTCCAAGCTACCATTACCTCTTGCTTGGACAATCTCCTAAGTGATCTCCTTGCATCCATTTCTTTCCCTCTAATTAGTTCTCCACCAAGAGTCCTGAGTGAGCTTGTCAAAATGCAATTATGAGCATATTAGCCAAGCTTCTTCTTCCCTAATTACGTCAAATAGTAGAAAGACTTTCTGTAATTCTTAAGGTGAAGATCACAATCTTCACAAGGTCTACATACCCAGATGGCCTGGCTCCTAACTTTACTGTCTCATCTTGTGCCATGATGCTCCTAGATTTCCCTGTTTTAATCACACTGGCTATCTTTTGGGTCCATCGAGTAGTCATATTCTCTCCTATCTTAAGACCTTGGCAATCCTCCTCACTTCCAATCTCATTCCCAGGCTAGATAACTCCTATTTCTCCTTCATATCTCAGCTCAAGTATCTCTTCCTCAGGGAGACTTTCTCCAACTCCCCAGAGTTGGAATTAGAGTAGAGCACTTTAAACTTTCATTAACTAATCCTCCATAGAATAAGTGCACACTTAGCACTAACATTACTTAATATCAGCACTAATATGTAACGGGTATTCAATAAATGATTTATATAAATTTAGGGCTATAAGGCAATTTGCCCTGAACTTTATTTCACAGAGAAGGAAACGGAGATCTAGGAAACAGAAAATCATTTGCGTAAGAGTAGACTATTAAAGAGAGGTCTAGTTGGGATTCAAACTGAAATTGTGTTCACTGCACCAAATGAGATCGTGTGATATATTGAGGTCCCTTGTATCATTTGCAAGTTGTGAGACTAGGAGAAAGTTACTTTTTCTTTCCATGCTTTAGTTAGACAGTCGATAAAATGAAGGCAATATTTGCCTTTAATATTTGTGATAAGGATTAAGTTATACAATGCATATATCTAAGACACCAGTAAATGTCACTGGCTCTTGCTCTTTCCTTAAATCTTTGATGGCATATTTAGGCATTCAAATGCATTTCTTATTTGTGACTTTCTTTCAAGAGCAATCACTAAACACAGAAAGAAAATTTCTATAAAAAGAGATTCCCAAGAAGAATGTAATGTAAGGAGGATTATGGATACTTTAGAATTCTTAAGAATAGATTTTTAGGACCTAACTGCTGACCGATTCTTAGTTGAATTGACTAGAACAGCTAATTTACCCTTAGAGCCCAAGTTGCAGAATAACTCAAAGCTAACAGACATAAAAGGTAAAGATTTAGCAGCTTGATTTTTACCCTTAAGTATTTGTCAAGAAAAGCATCTTAGGGAATTTAGTCCTATCTTTGTCCCTCGAGATAGGAAATTATAATTCTGTAATACTGAGTAAATGTCATAGTGCAGAAATGAATCATAAAAATGATAGTTTAGAGATTTCTGTCAGAAGGCCCCTTAATCTTACTCAACACAACACAGAAGGAAAGAAAAGATCATGAACCCTGAGTGACATAACAAAACTTGTCATACTTACAGAAAGCTAAGACAGAGAAATAAGGAGGCCTTGGGGACATTCATCATAGGCAATGAATGAATGAATGAATAAATAGAAAAGTATTTTTTTGCAGAAAATTAGTCTCGGACACCAGGAGGCTTGTACAACGATGTTCACTGTTGCACTGTTTATAAAAGAAAACAAAAATTAGAGAAGAGTCTAACTATCCACTGATAGGTGAGTGATTGAATAAATTGTAGTGCATTTATGCTCTGAAATATGACACGGTAGTTAAATACAATGATGTGGGGTTCCTATGTGGATACTATAGAGAATACAGATATGTCCTTAAGTTGAAAAGCAAACTGCTATTTATGTTCAAACAAGACAAAACAGAAAATTATTTATTTCAGCTTTATTTATATAGAAAAACACCTAAAAGCCTGCACACAATAATGACAGAAGTGATTGATAACCTCTTTTTTGTTTTGGAGGGAGACAGTTCTGTGATTGGATGCAGTGGACAAGAAGGGTTTTAACTTTATCCATATCGTGTGCTTTTTAAAAAATATAAAGCATGTTCATGTTAATTATTAATTAATTATTATGATAATTTGGTTGGAATGGAATTCTACTTGAAAATCATTACTTAATGGTACTTTGAAAAGAGTGCTAGGCTTCCCTGGTGGTGCAGTGGTTAAGAATCTGCCTGCCAATGCAGGGGACACGGGTTCGAGCCCTGGTCTGGGAAGATCCCACATGCCACAGAGCAACTAAGCCCGTGAGCCACAACTACTGAGCCTGCGCTCTAGAGCCTGCAAGCCACAACTACTGAGCCCACATGCCACAACTACTGAAGCCTGTGCGCCTAGAGCCTGTGCTCCACAACAAGAGAAGCCACTGCAACGAGAAGCCCGCTCATGGCAACGAAGAGTAGCCCCTGCTCGCCGCAACTAGAGAAAGCCCGCATGCAGCAACGAAGACCCAATGCAGCCAAAAATAAACAAATATATTTATTAAAAAAAGAGTGCTCCATTCTCTTCTGAAATCCAATGTGGATGATGGTGTTAGGGTTATGGTAATTCTCACTTTTATGGAAATTACCTATTTTTCTCTGGAAAATTAAAAAAATTTTTCTTTAGTCTCACTATTTTCAAATCCCCCAGTGTTTTTAAATTTCACATGGTGGGCCTTTAAATTAGACCTCCCAATTAAAGAATCACCTCTCTCCTCAGGTTTTGGAAAGTTTCTTATTTATTCACCAATGTTATCTTCTGTACTTTCTTTGGTATATATTTCTGAAATTTATAGGTGATTTCTACACCTCTAATTTTATTTACATAATTTTTTTCACTTTGCCTTTTAGGGGTCAATAATCTGAACTTTACCTAACAACCTTTTTTTGAACTTCATACTCCAGTATTCATATTTTTAATTTCAAAGAGATCTTTATTAATCTTGGATCATTCCTTCACAATTGCATCCTCTTCTTGTTTTACATATGTATTAATGCCACAAATCTGTTTGTACACAGTGCTTTTCTCTCAAGTTTTCATATGCGCCTAAAATTATCTCTCTTTCTCTAGACAGCTAGTTCTCTGTTTATTTTAATTTTTTTTTCATTCATGCGTAGGTGTCCCCCCAAATGTCTAAGACCCTTGGCTTTTAATGCAAATACAAGAATTGGCATTTATAGGAAGGCAACTGTAATGGTTAATTTTATGTGTTAACTTGCCTGGGCAACTAGGCAAACATTATTCTGGTGTGTCTGTGAAGATGTTTCTGGATGAGATTAACATTTGAATCCTTAGACTGAGTAAAGCAGATTGACTTCCTGAATGTGGGTGGACCTCATCCAATCAGTTGAAGACCTGAGTAGAACAAAAAGGCTAAGTAAGAGGGAACTCCTCCTGCTTGACTGTTTGAGTTGGGACATTGTCTTTTTCCCAGCCCTCAAACTTAGACTGAAACATCAGCTTTTGGGCCTTGAGCCCACCAGCTTTTGATCTGGAACTTAAACCATCAGGTCTCCTGGTTCTCAGGCCTTTGAACTCAGACTAGAACTACATATTAGCCCTCCTGGGTCTCCAGCTTGCTGACTGTGGATATTGGGATTTCTCAGCCTCCATAAGTATTGATACATGAACCAGTTCCTTATAATAAATCTCTCTTTATATATAAGGGATCTATATATATATATGTATGATATTATTAACAATTGGTTACTATATATAACAATAGGATGTCATAAATATATTTAATCCTCAATTTCTACCATTTCTTATTCATCAGATGCCAGGTGAGAAACTGCCCTGCTTACAATTGAAACCAGATTTCCAAACAAAATGAGGCCTTGATTTATGTATGAAACAATGCCATGCTTCAAGACTTCTCTGGTCCCTTCTGGGCAAGGAAAATAAATGCCTTACCCTCAGTGGTCATGATCTGAGAGGTCAAAGTTAGCCTTTCTTTTCACATTTCATAGATTTCTTGAATTTTAGAGCTGAAAGGGCCCTTACAATACTCATTTCACAGATGAAAAAACTGAGACCCAGAGACATAGTAATTTACTCAAGGTCAAGTGTTTAGTTTGTCAAAGATCTGAGTCTACAACTATTACACTCAGTTCTTCTTTCATAATAATCAAAATAATGCTAACAGTAAACTACTATAGTTACCAAGTGCCAAGTTTACATTTGCACTTATGTCTCCAAGGTATGTACGACTATTATCATCCCCACTTGACAGATAAGAAAAATGAAAGAAAGAGATGTTAAATAACCTATCCAAGGTCTTACAGCTAGTAACTTGCAGACCTAGAATTCTAAGCCAAGCAATTTTTTCCAGAGCCTATATGCTTTGCCATTACACTATTCTGCCTCTCTACATGGTGAGGCTCTCTTTTTTGGTGGTGGCTGTGTTTCTAAAATGAGGCTCTTCTCACTAATTTCCAGTGTGATAAATAGTATAAATAACACTCTAAGCACAGAAGTACTTCACCCGAGGCTTTGTCAATGATAAATTGGGCAGCAAAACCAAGAAACTTGGATAAGAAAATGACAGAGGAGAGAAATTAGGAAGACTTCCCATTTGAACACAGATGTAAGCTGAAGAGACACTGGAGCACAGCTGGGACATTGCCATTGGAAAATGAAATAATCAAACATGGACAGAGTTACCTAGAGTTGCAGAGCTTTTTGTATTCTCCTTTTCTCACTAGGCTTCTTGTCAGTTGCTCTTGAAAAAAGCAGGTCATGTCTTCTGCTGCACTTTCAGACTCTGTACATACTAACATAAACCGGAACTGGGAAACATTCATCATTGTAAAACTCTGCCTCGCAGGCTCAGATGAAAAACTTGGCTCCAACTCTCCTTGTAAATATAGGTCCATGCATGAGCCTGAGACTGTAAGTCCAAGCAGTTCAGTCTTGTAAGGGTAGCCAGCTCCCAGCCCCAGAAAACTTTACCAACAATAACTGTATCATTTATCTGTTGCTGCGTAGCACACCAGTACTTAAAGGCTTTAAACAACAAGCTATTACTTCTCATGATTCCATGGGTTGGTTGGGTGGTTCTTACGTTGGTTTTGCCTGGAATCACTTATGCCACTGTATTGAGCAGAAAGGGCTGATGGGGGCTGAGTTCTGTTAGAATAGCTGAGAGGACTGGACTTCTCTTCCCAGGTGGTTTTTCACTCCAGACTTTTTGCAGCATGATCGTCTTAGGTGTCCAAGAGAACAAAAGAAGAAGCTGTAAGACCTCATAGGTCCTTAGTCCAGAGCTGTGCAGAATCACTTCTTTCACATTCTATTGGCCCAAGTAAGTTATAAGGCCAACCTTCATTCAATGTTAGAGGAGGCTGTACAAGTCCACGAATTCATGGTGGTATGATTTATAGGGGGCTATTTTGTAGTAATCTAACACTTAGGCCTGTTTCAAGCCAAACCAGTCTTTCTCTTGTGTGATTGGCTGGGGGAGCAGAAACTTAAGGAAAAAGAGAAATAAGCATTCATTATTGAGGTCCCCTTACATTACAGAAAAAGGCATCATGCCAAGGGAAATGTAAGAAATATAGTTATTTATCGAGTCTTCCCTATTATAAATGATTCTCGTGGCATCTAAGTGACTCTGAAATGATCACAGCCATCAGAGGGTGGGTCAGTGTGGATTTCACCCCAGGATGTAATGGAGTATTTCTGGCTTAAAGTCGGTTAGAGCTGTGAGGATGGAAGGAAGTTGTGTAGAATACAGTGCTGCCACAGGGCTGTCATATCCTAAAGTCAGGGTTAACAAAATAAATAGCTATATAGAAAAGAGGGAGAGGTCAGAGTCTGGTCATCAGGCTATTTCTGCTACATTTCTTGTTGATATCCATATCTGAAATATGTACCCAAGTTCAGGATATTCCATAGGCCCCTATTAAAAAAATGCTTGGTAACCATTTGTAGTAGTTCTACAACTTATCTCCTCTAAATGGAAGGTTCTTGAATGTTGGGAGTGGGAGAAGACCTTTTCTGGAAGAAAATATCATATATAAATTTCACTTCATTTGTATTGCTTATCAATCCACCTGAGATTAATCCCTAGACATGGAGGTGGCTCGGATCTGTCAAATGGATCTTGAGGCCCACTGTTCAGGGCTTCTTGCTTGAAAGAAGATAAATCAGTAATCTAACTAATGCAGTCCACATATTCTGTTGTCTGCCCAGGTAAGAGAGGCTCAAAAGTCAATAAGGAAAAGAAAAATCATACATGTTTTGCACAGTCTCAACAATACTTAGCAGAACAGTAACATTGATAGTATAGAGTTAGGAGTGAAGACAGAAGGGAAAAGAAGTAGATTGAAACACATCTTAGATTCAGAAGTTAATGTTTTTACTTTTCATTAAAATTTTAGTAATTTACCAGATGACTAAAATGACGAATTATGAACCTCCTCATGAAGTAATCCTGGATCTCTCCAGGCACAATTTCCTCCGTGCTTTTCTACTACTTCGTACATGTCACTGCTACAGGACTGATTGCATTATTCATAAAGATTATGAGCTACTGGGATTCAGGAACCATGTCCCAGCACTTAGCACAGGGCTTGATGCATATGTTTAAAAAATACATTTGAATGAATTAGATAAATATAGTGCAATTTGTGAAGCTTCTATATTGCTATCTGAGATTAGTATGTAGTGATGAGATCTGGTAAGAATCAGAAGATAATTCATTATTTTAGAGTAAGAATAATTTGGTCAGATATCATTCATAAAGATTATAAAATAACAGTTTCCTTTAGTGAGAGAACTTACCAAAGGAGAAAGACAATAGTGAGATGATAAATGAGGATATTTTAACATTGCTGCTATTTATCAACTTAGGAAAATATAATAGGAGAACTTTAATACTTATAGAAATACGACAAAGATCAAATAACGTATACATTCTTACAATTAAAAGATAAGATGACAGAACACAGTGGGAGCCCAGTTGAGCAGCAGAAAATTTTATGTGAATGCTACCCTGTCCAAAACCCATGCTTTATTGTCCTGGTTATGGCTCCTTTCCTCATGTTAGTAATGAGAAAAGCTGCATGTAATCAGGGCCAGAGTACCAGTGGTCTAGCTAGCTTCAATTTGGGGAAGGACTGGGGAGAAGTTTGGGAGAGCATTGTGTTGTATACAGAGGATTCTACCACAAGGGGAATTGGGTGGTAATAAAAGAGACTGCCAGATCTGTAGATTGGTGCCAAATTGAGGGAGAGAGTGTGATATTAACAGATGAAGGAGAAAGAAAAACTATTCAATTACCATTGTGTTGCCAACATCTTTCAGAGATTCCTCTTCAAGCAGGAAAAGTGCAGAGAAATGATCATTTAAAGGGAAACTGAGTCTAACATGTGTAAAGAGACAATAGACATTTAACTAATACTCTGGATCACAGGTAATTCGCATTCACAAAAAAAGACACTAAACAATTATTTCTATTGAGTAGAAGCAAATGGGTAAATGAAAGAATGAATAAAAATAAATGAACAAGTGAATTTCATCCTGGGGTATTCAAAGAAACTGCATTGAATCCATAGATAGCTTTGGGTAGTATTGCTATCTTAAATTATTAAGTTAACATTATTAAGTCTTCAAATCCATGAACACAGAATGTCTTTCCATTTGTTTAGGTCCTCCTTCATTTCTTTCAGCAATGTTTTATAGTTTTAAGTGTAGAAGTCTTTCACCCACCTGCTTGGTTAAATTTATGCCTAAGTATTTTATTCTTTATGATGGTCTTGTAAATGGAATTTTTAAAAAATTTCTTTTTCAGACTGTTCATTTCTAGTGTATAGAAATACAATTGATTTTTGTGTGTTGATCTTGTACACAGAAACTTTGCTGAATTTGTTTTTTAAGTCTAATAGGTTTTTTTGTGGTTTCTTTAAGATGTTCTATACCTAAGATCGTATCATCTCTGAATAAAGATAAATTTGCTTCTTCTTTTCCAGATTAGATGCCTTTTATTTACTTCTTTTCTATTCGCCTTTCTCCTTCCCTCCCCTCTTTCTTTTTCTTCTTTGCCTAATTGCTCTGGCTAGAACTTCCAGTATGATGTTGAATAGAATGGCAAGAATAGACATCCTGGTATTGATTCTGATGTTATTAAGGAGAAAGCTTTCAGTCTTTTACCATTAATTATGATATTATCCGTGGGTTTTTCACAGATTCTCTTTTACAGGGTGAGGAAATTCCTTTTTATTTCTAGTTTGTTCAGAGTTTTCATCATGAAAGGGTGCTGGATTTTTTCCAAATACATTTTATTTTTTGCATATTGAGATGGTCATTTCTTTAATGACCTTAATTCTATTAGTATTGTGTAGTACACTGGTTAATTTGTGGATATTAAACCAATCATGCATTTCTGGAATAAATTCCATTGGTCATGTTGTAAAATCTTTTTCTATGTTACTGGATTTGGTTTGCTAATATTTTGTCGAGGATTTTTGTGTCCATATTCATGAAATATTAATCTGTAGTTTCTCATAATTTCTTAATCTGCTTTCTTGTGATTTCTTAATCTGATTTCATTTGATTACTATGTCTGGACTCAATATCAGGGTAATTCTGGCCTTATAAAATGATTTGGAAAGTGTTCTCTCCCCTTGAATTTTTTGGAAGAGTTTGTGAAGGATTGGTGTTAATTTTTTATTAAATGTTTGGTAGAATTCACCAGTGAAGTCATCTGTTGCCGGGCTTTTTCTGTGAGAAATTTCTTAATTACTAATTCAATCTCTTTAGTTGTTATACATCTATTCACATTTTCTAATTCTTCTTGAGTCAGTTTCAGCAGTTTGTGTCTTTCTAGGAATTTGTTCATTTCTGCTAAGTTATTTAATTTGTTGGCATGCAGTAGTTCATAGTATTCTCTTATAATATTTTTATTTCTATAAGGTCAGTAGTAATGTCTCCTCTTTCATGCCTGATTTTAATAATTTGAGTTTTCCGTCTTCTTATCTTGCTCAGTATAGCTAGTTTGTAAATTTTATTGATCTTTTCAAAGAATCAACTATGGTTTTATTGATTTTCTCTATTTTTTTATTCCAATCAAATCTGTTCTAATCTTTATTTCTTCCTTCCTTCTACTTGCTTTGGGCTTAATTTTCTCTTCTTGTTATAGTTTCTTAATGTGAAAAGTTAGGTTATTGATTTGAGATATTCTTTTTTAATATAAGTGTGTATATATATATATATATATATATATATATATATAAGTGTATAGATATACACATATATTTCCCTCTAAGCATTGTTTTTGATGTTTTAGTACGTTGGCTCTTCATTTTTGGTCATCTCAAATTATTAGATCATTTTCTTTGCAATTTCTTGGTTATTGGTTATTTAGGAGTGTATTGGTTAATTTCCACATATCTTTATTTTTCAAAATTCCTTCTATTATTGATTTCTAATTTACTTCATTGTTGTTGGAGAACATATTTTGTATGATTTCAATCCTTTAAAATGTATTAAGTCTTCTTTTATACTCATCACTCCAATCTTTTTTTGGATTAGGGCCCATTCTAATCCAGTATGATCTTATTTTAACTTGATTACATCTGAAAAGACCTTATTTCCAAATCAGGTCACATTCTGAGGTTCCAGGTAGACGTGAATTTTGGGGAGATACTATTCAGCCTAGTACAGCAGTTAGGTCACGAAATGTAAGAAACAATCACTGATGCTCACAGCTTCCTGTAGCAGCTTGGCAAAAATGTGAGCCAAGAATATTGCATCCAATCAAATTGTGTTTAAAGTACAAAAGGATAAAGACAAATAGTTTTGAACATGCAAGAGCTCAGGGAATATCACTGCCGTGAACACTTCCTGAGAAAATTAATGGAGGACAAATTTAAGACATAAAGAGATTAACAAAGAAATTATGGAGAAAGAATTCACAATGAATTTTTAATATATTTAACAGTAGAAACAAGCCTGAAACACATGTGAGGAAGAAAGCACAAAACAGAATGTAAAAGTTATATATAATAATAATGGAGAAATGATGTAATATGTAGGGGACTCTATTAGTGTCCCATTTATATCACTGCAGCTTTACCACTTCAGCTTATCCTAGCTGATTCCATTTAATAATATATGTTTCTTTTTCCTAATGGCCACATAAAAGAAGTACCAAGGAATTAAAATCCCCCCAGGAGAAGCCCTCAACAAAGGATTGATAGAATTTGGTGAATACATACTCCAGATCTCAGAGAGACAACTCTGAGACATGTGTATTACAATCTTTCCCAGAAATTCATCACAATATTAGGCTTTAGTCACCCACAGAAATAACTGGCATAATAATTCTTTTATTGGTTGCTTTCCCTCTCCTGTGTACTTCCTTACTTCCCTACTGGCATTTCTTATTCTTCACAAATAAAGAAGTTACACTTGAATCATTGTCTCATGGTCTGCCTCTGAAGGAACCCAAATTAAGACAATATAACTAGTCAAAATAGATTGAGGTGGGGAGAAAGAAACTATACTATTGCACATATCTGCTTCATCTGTAATTGCTGGAAATCCAAGGAGATAATTTAAAGTTGCAAATAAAGTCATAGAAGCATAAGCATAGTTAACTATGAATGATAAACAGAAATATAGTATAATTAACTAAAATTGAGTGGTAGAAGTGAAGCAAGGAAATAAGAGGAAAGAAGAATATCCTAAGCTTATCATAGCTCAGGTAATAGATACTGCTTAAGAAATGGAAGATTAAGGGTATTATGTAAATTTATAGTTATAAAGTAAAAATGGCAAAGTAAGGCCTCCAAAAATTCTCTCCTTCATAAAAGCAATGAGAAAACTGGCAAAATTGATCAGAATCAGCTTTTTTAATACTCTGGAAATTAACTAAATGCTTCTAACAACTCACGGAATGTTTATTAAAGAGAAACAGTTGGAAAATCTTGGTGAAAACAGCAAGCTTTGGAGCATTTTAA
Organism: Balaenoptera acutorostrata; assembly: GCF_949987535.1. NCBI lineage: Eukaryota > Metazoa > Chordata > Mammalia > Artiodactyla > Balaenopteridae > Balaenoptera > Balaenoptera acutorostrata. The sequence goes on from NC_080085.1 coordinate 38,067,175, forward strand.
CTTTTCCTGGTCCCATTCTCTGCTTTCCAGAAACACAGTGGCCTTAAAATACAGCAACCCACATTGATGGTGAAGATTGGCAACTATGGGAGAGCAGAATGGGGCTGGAGCTCTTTCAAAGCATCATTCCCCAAAATTGTCAATTTGTGACCTGCCTGGTGGTCCCCTAGAAGACCATATTTGCAAGCTGTCTGTATCTTACCTGACTTGCCCAGTGTGAAAAGCCTTATCATCCAGGAACATTTATCAAAAAGCAATTACAGACCATTGTTGAATTTCATGGCTGCCTGTGGCACGGGATAACAGTTGAGGCAAACAATACACTAACCTAAAAACTTGAAAGCAAAAGCTGGGGAATGAAATTCCATAGGGGCTTTCAAAATCTCTGATATATTCCCGGAAATCTATAAATCCTGGCACATGCCTAAGGCTGTTTGCACACCGAAGGCTATGCACATTCACATGAAGGATCTAAGGAGGCCTTAAGCTCTCACCTCTGGCTGACTTTGAGAGTCTGTGCAGGTAGGAAGTGAAGGCTAAGGCAAAGTTTTAAACTGCTCTGCCTGAGTATTGAAGGCATACCCCAACACATGCACAGAGCCCCTCAGCAAAGACTGGGAGAGATTTACTCGTCCCAGACATTTAAGAAAATCTCTGTCCAATCATTAGCTGAGTACTCATCTAACCAAGTAAAATCTTCAGTGGCCACATATGACAAAGATACAGGCTTTACAGAATTAGTTCAGAAAACTTACTAAAAAACAAACAGCAAAAACTACAAGTAAACAACAACATACTCTAGGGAGAGGAAATAATTTGATTTTCAGAGTGAGCACATTATATTACTTCAAATGTCCAGTTTTCAACAAAAAAAATAAATTATGAGACATGCAAAGAAACAAGAAAACATGATCCATACACAGGAAAAAAAAAATCAATCCATAGAAAGTGTCCCTGAGGAAGACCAGACACTGGACTTACTAAATAAGGAACCAAACAGAACCCTGCAGGGCCCCCTCAAGTAAAAAGGCCCCTCTTTGTCCCCTGCCTCTTGTTTGTAGAAAAGCTGAAGTCTACAGGCCTCCCAGAGTCACAAAAGAGCAGGCTCAAGCAGTTAATGATGAGGATGATAGAGTCACAAACTCAGTCTGATGCACACTCCTGAGTTGTTTTACAGATACTATAACTGCCACCAGAGAGAAAAGGCCAACTGCATGGTGACTAGACTGTAGCCATGACATAAGCTACTCCATCTTGAGCAGTGCTGAATCTATGGCTAGCACAGTTCCAAGAACTGGCCTCAAGAGAATGGGATTAACAATATTGCTCATAATAATCTATATATTTGTGGGCATCAAAATAATTGTAGCTTATTCTGCCGATATATGTAAGCAGGCAACTAAAACTGTCAGCAAAGAGATGCTACAGACCCATGTCAACATCTTCCACTCTAAGAATACAGCACCCTATGTCAGCATGAAGAAGTTACAAAAGACAGAGCTTCGCCCCTAATATCATAGATATGGAATGATGCCTGACAAGTGGGGATTTGTAAGGAGCTCTTTTGCCTCTTTCCTGTTTGCCTATTTCTGTTCCCCTTAAACCTTAATTATAAAAATGAGATCATTAAGGAACGTTTAACCTAACTCCTGACTTATGCTCTACTAAATGCACACAATACCTAGCCTAACCTGTTGATTCTTCCCCTAGATTAAAAGAAGAAGGAATGAAGAATTAAGTAGTTAAAGAATGAGTAGCCCTCTACCCCCAACGGCCCCCTTAGCAATCCTGCAGGCAGACCACTTGGGCAATATAACATCTGAAGAAATATGAGGGGTCAGCCAGCCTGCATGCAATGGAAAATGATGTGAACCTAACCTTCTACCTCAATGATTAACTGAGATTACTTCCCCTTTTTCCACTTAAAAACTGTCACGGTTGAAAGGAATCTTAGGAGTTGGTTTTGGGGCACATGAGTCCACCTTCTCCCCAGATTGCTGGCTTTCTGATTAAAGCAACTTTCCTTTCTACCAACATTTGCCTCTTGAGTATTGGTTTTTGAATAGTGAGCAGCCAAACCTGAGTTCGGTAAACAAACAAAAGACTCTAAATTAGCTATTTTAAATATGTCCAAAGAGCTAAAGGAAACCATGTCTAAAGAATTAAATGAAAGTTCAAAAATGATGTCTCACCAAATAGAGACTATCAATAAAGAGACAGGAATTGTAGGAAGGAACCAAGTAGAAATTCTGGAATTGAAAAGTACAATTACTGACATTAAAAATTCATTAAAGGGGCTTAACAGCAGATTTGAACAATCAGAGGAAAGAATCAGCCAACTTGAAAGTAGGTCAATTGAGATTATCCAATCTGAGGTATAGAAAGAAAAAAATGATGAAGGAAAATAGAGCCCCAGAGACCTGTGGGATACTATCAAGCATACCAACATACATATAATCAGAGTCCCAGAAGGAGAGAATACAAAGGGGCAGAAAGAATATTTATTTGAAGAAATAACAGCCCAAACTTTCCAAACATGATGAGAAAATATGAATCTACATATCCAAGAAGCTCAACAAGCTCCAAGTAGGATAAACTCAAGCCGGATTAACTCAAAGAGATTCACAGTAAGACGTATCATAATCAAACCAACTAAAGCCAAAGAGAGAGACTCTATCAATAGAAAGCAGCAAGAGAGACGTGACTCATCATCATCACATACAAGAAATTCTCAATAAGATGAACAGAGATCAGAGTATTTTAATGTCTCCCTCCCTGTTGAGTTGTTACAAGTTAGCTATAGCCTTCTACTAAAACTCCTGTCAGGTGGCCCTGTTTTTTTATTATTTTATTTTATTTTATTCTTTACATCTTTATTGGAGTATAATTGCTTTACAATGTTGTTAGTTTCTGCTGTATAACAAAGTGAATCAGCTATATATATACATATAACCCCATATCCCCTCCCTCTTGTGTCTCCCTCCCACCCTCCCTATCCCACCCCTCTAGGTGGTCACAAAGCACCAAGCTGATTTCCCTGTGCTATGCGGCTGCTTCCCACTAGCTATCTATTTTACATTTGGTAGTGTATATATGTCAATGCTACTCTCACTTCGTCCTAGCTTACCCTTCCCCCGCACCGGGTCCTCAAGTCCATTCTCTACGTCTGCATTTTTATTCCTGTCCTGCCCCTAGGTTCATCAGAACCTTTTTTTTTTTTTTAGATTCCATATATATGTGTTAGCATACAGTATTTGTTTTTCTCTTTCTGACTTACTTCACTCTGTATGACACACTCTAGGTCCATCCACCTCACTACAAATAACTCAATTTCATTTCTTTTTATGGCTGAGTAATATTCCATTGTATATATGTGCCACATCTTCTTTATCCATTCATCTGTCGATGGACGCTTAGGTTGCTTCCATGTCCTGGCTATTGCAAATAGAGCTGCAATGAACATTATGGTACATGTCTCTTTTTGAATTATGGTTTTCTCAGGGTATATGCCCTGTTCACATATTATCTCTATCTCAAGTTCTGTAACCACTCCTTCTCCTTCACCTTCCAGCCTATATGTGGTAATGGCACCCCCCTCAAACATTTGAGTTACTGCTCTATCTCTTGTGCTTTCCCTCTATACTCTGCCTATACCATTGTGTATCCCTTTATTAAACTACTTTCAAGTTATCCAATTTATGTATGCCCCACCTGTTTTCTGATGATATAAAAGCCAAATGCAATTAAGAAGATAGATCTAATACACACATATCAAACTCTATCCTGAAAATACAGAATTAACCTTTTTCTAGTACACATTAAGCAGTCATGAAAAAAAAAAAAAGACCTTGTATTGGTCTATGAAGAAAAACAAAACAAAACCAAACCAAGAAACATTCTCTTGTTCTGTTGCAAAAATACTACAAATTAAAAATATAATCAGAGGGGCTTCCCTGGTGGCGCAGTGGTTGACAGTCTGCCTGCTAATGCAGGAAACACGGGTTCGAGCCCTGGTCTGGGAAGATCCCACATGCCGCGGAGCAACTAGGCCCGTGAGCCACAACTACTGAGCCTGCGCGTCTGGAGCCTGTGCTCCGCAACAAGAGAGGCCACAATAGTGAGAGGCCCGCGCACCGCGATGGGGAGTGGCCCCCACTTGCCACAACTGGAGAAAGCCATAGCACAAAAACGAAGACCCAACATAGCAATCAATCAGTCAATAAAGAAATCTTAAAAAAAAAAAAAAAAAAGTTGCTAAAAAAAAAAATATATATATATAATCAGAAAAAAAGCTATCTACTGGGAATTAAGAAAAATAAGTCTTGTTAGTTGAGTCAAGGAGGAAATACAAATTAAAGTTGCATGCTGAGTCCCAGGCAGAAATTTTTAAAAGCTCAATACCTAGACACAATGTAATACATGTGTAGAATACCAAAGACAAAGAGAAAATTTTAAAAGCAGTCAAGGAGAAAAGAGAGCTTACCTAGAAAGATAGACAGCAAGCTTTTGGTCAGTTATGACCAAAGAAGAATATGACCAAATTGTTGACCAAGATGACCAAGATATGACCAAATATGACCAAGAATATTCCAAATTGTTGAGGGAAAATATTTGTTACACTAGAATTCCATGTCAGAAAAAGGCATTAGAGTTACATGAGAACCAGGAAAGTTTACTATTCACAGAACCTTGCTGAAAGAATGAAAGAAAGTGCTTCAGCAATTATCCAAAAAGAACATGTAGAAATAAAAAACCATGGTGAGCAAAGAAATGGGTAAGCATGATAGTAATTCTAAACAATAATAGAATAATTGAGAGAATTGAGAGAAAGAAAAAAAAGACAAACTTTGGTGTGTTTAAAATAAGAGGGAGCTAAAATACAGTAACATGAAAATGGAAGAGTAGAGTACAGTTTTCTGAGTTCATTCTATTCTTTGGAAAGAAGCTAGGAGATGAGGATGATTTTCGATTTTATTTTGTATGCAAGTTAAAATCGAATTGTAAAACCACAAATGCTAATTTACTTAGCATTCAACTGACATTTACATTTGTATTACAGTCAGGTATTAGTAGATGCCCAACAAGTAAAGGAAAAATGAAGGTCAGCCCATCTTCTGAGCCATACCTCATAGAATAGAAGAAAACAACACCAAGTGATATTGATATCCATGATGCTCATTTTTGGCTCCTGTGGAAGAGTGATTTTATACATCATACTTTACTAAATTTCTTCTTTGGTGACTTACTAGGTGTCAAGGTCAGTGGTGTAGGGGAGCAAAATTTGCCACCTCCAAATTGTGTCTCTTTGGCATGAGGATTAATTTAAGATGATTATTTTTAAGGCTCAAAAGACTCGAGAAGAACCTTTGATCTTCTAGTAGAAGTAGATAGAGGACCTGTTCCAGGAAGGGAGCAATCACCATAGGTAACTATAGTATGAACTAGGTATGGTAGACAGAGAGGAACCTAGCAAAGTCTGTTAAGATCCCTCTCTGGGTCCCACTGTCTCTGCATGGCCTAGCAAACATTTGCTTTTCTATCTCTGTGTGAATTGCCTCCCCCTCTTATAAATCCCAAACCACTACCCCCAACATCCTCTTTTGTCTTTAGCTGAAGATGGTATTTAAGGTGAGGGTTTGGGCCATTTGGGGAGTTACTCAGTTCTCCTGGGTCTCTCTGATGTACACATGTTATTAAACTTTTGTTTGATTTTCTCCTGTTAATCTGTCTCATGTCAATTTAATTCTTAGACCAGCCAGAATAACCTAGAAGGGTAGAGGAAAATTTCTTCCTCCCTGACAGTGGCCTGTGTGTCATTGGTACATTCTCATTCTAAGCATCTATTTTCAGAATGAAATGAGTATAAATAAATAAGCAGCCTTGTTGAAAAGATTCAAAGTGACCAAACAAGTATTTGGAGCCTTGAGACATAATAGACTGCTTTCTAGTATAGTGTTGTCTGATTGTAGCTTACTTTATGATGGTCTTTATTTCCATGTTATCTCATAGCTTTTTTTTTTTTTCTTTTACTAGCTGACTTGGTTGGCTAAGCAAACTTGTGTAGTTCCAGAGACCAAAACATGATGAGTGTTCTGTGTAGCAGTCCAGCATGTTCTAGCCTTGGGGAAGAAAGGCCAAAACCTGTATTAGATGTAGCTTCCTTCTATCCTAAATGAGTATTTATCCAACTATCCTGAATTTCAAAGGCCACGAATGGCTGGGAGCTGGTGGAAATTTCATTTGAAGAAAACACTTCCACTGTTTTATAATGAGATTAATTGTCTTGCCCCCAGGTATAGATGCCACATTTTATCTCTAGAGCTTAAGCTGGAACTGTCTTCATTTTAAAACTAGCCTAGGGTCCCAGAAGTTCAATGCTCAGGCTTACACAAATTGGAAGGAAAATCAGGGAAATTCCCTGTCCATGTTTCACTGCTTTTTTTTCAGATTCCTGGGATTTTGCTGAGTCTGCTGCTGAGAAGGCTTGCTCATCTCCCACACCCCATCTAATTAACCTGAAATTAACCTTCTCATTAACCCACAGATGGGGAAGACCAGCACAGATATTTCAGCGTGTGTATACTCATATGGGCTCTCATTGGCTATGATTAAGAACTAAATTCCAGTTGATATAGGCAGGAGGAATAGTTAGAAGCTATTTGAATTGGAATTTTCATTACAAAAATTGATGGCCAAAACATGTACTTTTTTATATTAACTATGAGTCCACACTTGGAATATAATTGTTAATCGAGGAAAGTATTGAGTCGTCTCAGGAAGCTGATCCAAGTTTCTATTGATTTTGCCCCATCTTATGGATCTAACTTATTAGCGAACAACATATCTAATCTGTTGCATGCAGGTTGGCTTCCTCACTGCCTAGGGAACATGGGGTCACCTATAAATCCATGTCTATAGTGAGGCCCTTACTAATCCTTTCCGTGTTCAAGCTCAATATTCACCCCTTCATCAAGCCTTACTTAACATTGTAGCTCTATTTATTGACTGTCCACTGTTTGTTATTTTTTGGGGAGGGCACTTATTCTATGGCAATCTCTGTCTTTTGATGAGTCCCAGGAAAACCTGCTCCCGAATTAACATCCATGCCCCAATTTTCTCTCACTTTACCTACTGTTTTGGAGTCTTACTGTCAAAATCCAAGCATAAAGGCAAAAAAAGCAGACAGTGTGTTTCCAGTTCTATGCCTGTCTTAGCAATTCTATGAGAGATGTTTTGAAGCTCCTCTTGAAAAATCTGTGCCAAAGACCTGGTAATTGTTTTTCATGGTTCTCCAATGAAGTGTGAAGTCCTTCTAATAGCTGTCAATAGCTTTCTCTTCTCTGTAGCTGTGAACTCTAAGAAAGAGGCCTTTAACAACCATTTCTGGGGTTTTTCTCTCTCTCTTATCATCACTACTTTGGTCTGATGTCTGCTTAGAGACTGAACAGTTGGCATTATACCCTTGAATAGCCTAAGAGGAGTTAGAGGTAGGTAAAATCAATCATGTTGGATACCTACTGAATTTCAAAAGAAAAGAAAATCATCACAGGCAATATATATCCAGTAGTTTACTTACAAAAAAAAATCATGGACTTTGACTGTTTTGGGGGCATATTGCTAAGAGCTGAGGATAGGTGGATAAAGAAAGGAGGTTCTTGTTCTCAAGTAACTCCCAGCCTAGTTGGGTAGAGAGATATGTAAATGGGAATGCTGCAAGATCCTTGTTCTGAGGAGACAGGTAATCAGAAGAGGCGACTCTGAGGACTGTGAACAAAGGCATGTTCTATCATCACTATGTTTCTAGTACCTAACACAGGGCCCAACTTTTGATAGACATGTGATAAATGTATATTGAATTAAATCGTATCACCTTACTCTTATTATGGCATCCTTAAGGACAGTGAAATAATCTTCAATACAGTACTATTGCAAAGTTTATTAAAAGAAAAAGAAAGGTATCTATTTAAGCCTTCCTAGATATCTCTTCAAAGGGATGTCAGCAAAACCATCTCTTAAAAAGCCCTTTGATTTTTTTAAGAAGGCACATGAAATTCTTGTTAAGTAAATGTTTAATGTGAGTTATACTTAGCATGATAGTTTAGGTCAAATTCATGATTCATGTGTTGTATGTACTCTTTATGGTACATTGGAGTCCCTTTTGTATAGTCAATGTGCACAATATATTTCTGCCCATGACATAGGACTTGACACAATTTTACTCTGTTAAATTGCTATGGAGGTTTGTAGTTGTTTGTAGTTGTTACATCTTGGCTTCTATAACATACTGTTGTTCATGTTTATAATTTATTTTGTATCATATTCTTGGTTAGAAACACAATCCCAATTATTACGTTGTTCCTTAAGGAGAAAGATGACCTATTTCAGGACTATATGCTCTGTTCCTAGAAATGCAATGCATTGTGGTAGAAATTGGTGACCACCTGTGCAGTCATATATCATTTGTTATTTTCTCATAGGAATGTTAGAGTTCCTTCCTCAATCTGAATGTAAACCCTTTGAAGGAGTCATTATTTGCCCCCAACTCCTCTCTCCTAAAATTTCCTTCACCTGTCTAGCCTCCTGTAACCATTGGCAGGTTTTTCTTCTAGGCAAAGTTTGGTCTCAGGCCCTGAGGCAATCCCACATGCCATAAATATCTGAAGCTCCAGCTGGACATCAAGAAGAACTTAGAATTAAGTTTTAATGCAATGCACTAAGGGTAAGGTATGCTAGAGTTGTGTGTTCTCTCCTAATCCCTACACAATAGCCTGGCCAAAGTAGCCCCACAGTTTCCCCCTAAATCTACCTACCACTTACCTGGGTTAAGGTCCTGATAAATTCTTGTCAAATTCTTCTCTGGAGTTACTAGACCTCACTCCCCATATCCTCCACCACTACCTGAGGTCTGCCTTTGAATGGACAGCATTTGGAAACATGATGTCATCAATTTTCATCCAGCTAACCCCACCACCTGATTTCCAAAGACTTTACCTATTTTAAGACTGGTCCTCTAAAGTTAGAATGCCTTGTCAGGGAGGAAGAAATTTTCCCCTACCCCTCTAGGTTCTTCTGGCTGGTCTAGTAATTAAATTGACGAGAGATTAACAGGAGAAAATCACACAAAAGTTTAATAACATGTATACCTGGGAGAGACCCAGGAAAACTGAGTAACTCACCAAAATGGCCAAAATTCTCACCTTAAATATCATCTTCAGCTAAAGACAAAAGAGGATGTTGGGGGTAGTGGTTTGGGACTTCAGAGGGGAGAAAGGCAATTCATATGGAGATTGAAAAGCAAGAGATTGGTAAATAAATGTTTGCTGGGCCATGCAGAGGTACAGTGGGACACAGTGTGGACTCTGATCTTTAGGCCCTGCCTAGACTTTCCCCTACTGCACCTAGACCATATTCTTTGCAGAAATGGTAGCTCTATTCCAGGTACAATCCCTCTATCTTCATTCTTTTAGGCAGTTAAGGGGAAGGTCAAAGTTTTGTCATGAGTTTTTTGGGCCTTGATTGTTTTCAGCTTGAAATATTCCTCATGCCAAAGAGATATTTTGGGGTGTCAAGTCTTGCTCCCCTACAGCCTGAATATGCTACACCCTTAGGACAATCAGTTTCTCTGTGTAGCCGTCCTTGCTAGGGCAAGCCTCTGTAAATTTTCCAGACTTACCAGTCCTACTTTTGTCTCCTTTTTCACTAACTAATGCTTCTAAAGTACCACAGTAGCACTGTCTCACAGCAGCACTGATTGGACCTCAGTTCCACAGATATGAACAACATTCTATTAATCCTGCACCCTGCACAATATCTATCATGGGATGGAACACACAGAAATTCCTGCTGAGCAAATGCCTGGGCCAAAAAGGGAGAGCTTGTCTACAGATCCTAGCCCTCACTGGGGCAAACAAAGGCAGAGAAAATGTAAATTAAACATCTCTACCTTCATGAGTTTATAACTTGATGGGGAAAAGAAGATCAACATACAGGAAATAAGAATGAATAATGCAGCCTGTCTGGTTCCTGTATTTTCTATGGAGATAAATGTTGCTTCTTCCTACTCAGTTACTCAAGCAAGAAAATTGAACACCTCACTGATTTCACCCCTACTCACATAATTGGTGATCAAGTACCACCAACTCCTCATCTTTAATATCTCTCATATTTATCCCTCCTTTCCACCATCAATGCTACTACCTCAAATGAAGTCATAACTGCTCATTTGGACTATTGTTATAACCTCCTAGTTGACCTCTTTGCCTTCAAGTTTTTCCTATCCAATGTATTCTTCACTTGGCTATTTCAATAATTTTTTATACCATTTTAAAACTAAACATTTTTCACTATTTTTTTAACTGAAGACAAGTGTTATTCTTTTTAATAATATAGAATGGCAGGAATGGAAAATAACTCTCCTTGCCTCCTCAGACGCTCATTTCTTTCCAGTCGTGATTTCAGAATACAGGAGGACTTTACTCACCTCCCACTCCTTTCTCCATCCACTCCCATCTGACTTTTGGTCCCATCATTCAACTAACAAGGCTCTTACTAAGGACAACAATAATATTCACGTTTCTAAGTGCAAAGACTTTAGACTTGCCATCTCAGCCTCACGTGGCACTGTTGGCTACATGTTCTTTTAAGAAACTCTCTTATTGGGCTCTGTGTTAGTTTCCTACTGCTGTAGCAACAAATTACCACCAACTCTGTGACTTAAAACCACACATATTCGTTTTCTTACACTTCTGGACATCGGACGTCCAAAATCAGTTTCACTGGGCTGAAATCAGGGTGTCAACTCTACAGGAGAATCTGTATCGTTGCCTTATTTTAACTTCTGGAGGCTGCCTGCATTCTTTGGTTCATGGCCCCTTTCTCCATCTTCAAAGCAAACCATGAATCATCTTCCTTCAACAAATTGCCTTCTTCTCCTACAGTCAAATCTCCTCCTGTCTCTCTTTATAAGGACACTTGTGATTGCATTTAGCGCCTATTGGATAATCCAGGGCAATCTCTCCATCTCAAGATCCTTAACTTAATCACATACGCAAAGTCCCTTTTACATATAAGGTAGCATTTCACAGGTTCCAGGGATTAGGACATGAGTGTCTTTGGGGGCCACTATTTAGTCTACCACAGGCTCCATGAGACAACACTCCCAGTTTTCTCACATCTCTGTGACCACTTGTTCTCGAGTTCCTTTGCAGGCTTGTCTTGCTCCACACAAAAATTAAATATCGGATTTTCTGAAGATTGATTTCTAGGTCCTCTCATCTTTATAGGCCACGTGATCGTTAATGTTATGTGTCAACTTAACTGGGCTTAGGGATGCCCAGATAGCTGGTGAAACATTATTTCGGGGTGTGCCTGTGAGGGTGTTTCTGGAAGAGATTAGCATTTGATTCAGTAGACTGAGTAAAGAGATCTGCCCTCAGCAATGTGGGCAGGCATCATCCAATCCCTTGGAGGCTCAAATGGAACAAAAAGGAAAAGGAAGGGCTAATTCTCCTCTCTCTCTCTTCTTGAGCTGGGACATCCATCTTTTCCTACCCTCAGACCTCAGAGCTTCTTGTTCTGAAGCCATAGAACTCAGACTGAATTATACCACCAGCTCTCCTGGGTCTTCAGCTTGCCAACTGCAGGTTCTGGGACTTCTCAGCCTTCATAACCACGTGAGTGAACTTCTATAATAAATCTCTTCTTATACATATATATCTCTTTCTCCATCTTATTGGTTCTGTTTTTCTGGAGAACCCTAATACAGGTTGTGTTCTATTTATTTATTTACTATTTATAAACCATAGTTCTTTTGAGAAAGCACATTTTTAAATCAAATCATCTAATTGAATTTTAATACGTTTAAATTAAATAAATATATTATTCAAATAAATAATCCTTGTGAAACATAACATAAATATCTAGCTTAACAAATTATTAGAACATTCAGATGTGCAACTACCACTCAGATTGAGAAACAGAAACTTGTCAGCAGCCTAGAAGCCCTCCTTGGGCCCCTTCCCAAGTACGTTCCCCTCCTTATTAAATTTATTCCCAAGTGTTTTGATTTGGATCATGTGAGATCGTTTATTCCTCTTGAGCAGCAGTCCCCAACCTTTTTTGGCACCAGGGACTGGTTTCGTGGAAGACAATTTTTCCACGGACTGCAGTGGGGGGGCGGGGGGGGGATGGTTCAGGCGGTAATGCGAGCGATGGGGAGCCGCAGATGAGGCAGATGAAGCTTGGCTCGCTCACCCGCTGCACGCCTCCTGCTGTGCGGCCTGGTTCTTAACAGGCCGCGGACCAGTACCGGTCTGCAGCCAGGGATTGAGGACCCCTGCTCTTAAGAAAGAGGAAAGCAGCCCCTGACATTAGAGAACTGGCCCGGGCCTTTCCTGTTGAACATCAACAAAAACAATTTTATAGAACACTAACATCAGACAAAGCCACTCTGTAACCCTGACGGATCAAGACCAAAACTAGACCACTCCGTAGTTATGTCTGAACACAAACAAAAACATGAACTCTTCCAAACCACAAGAATGACCCCTCTCTCAGCTGACATGAGTGACTGCTGTTTCTTTACCAGTGAGAGCTTTGGCCTCACTCTAATCTGCCATCTTTCTAGGGAAGATTTATGAAGATACTCAGTCACAGAATTGCCTTCGTTTCCTGACAGCCTGCAATCCAAAGCAAAGTCCCACTTGAACTCTTCCCTAAAGCACCAGACATAAGCCCAAATCCTGTAATAAGTCCTTTCTAACACCCTTTAACCGAGATGATCCCTTGTGGCATGCACTCTCTCTCATAGTGATAAGCGATATACCCAACTTGTTCAACTCTAGGTGTGTTCCTGGTGGTCTGACATTTTGGATTTTTCAAGTGATTCTTATTTGTATAAAGATAGCTAACATTTTTTGTATATTAATTATAGTAATTTTGTGAATAGTCTTCTCAGTGATTTTTCTTATTGCTTATGGTTTCAAAAATTACATTCATAAAATTGTGAAGGGAATTCCCTGGCGGTCCAGTGGTTAGGACTCGGTGCTTTCACTGCCAGGGCCCAGGTTCAATCCCTGGTCGGGGAACTAAGATCCCAAGAGCTGTGTGACACTGCCAATAAAAAAAATGTGAAAAAATTTACCTTCTCTTTTCCAACATTTATTCCTCTGATTTCTTTTTCTTATCTATTTGCACTGACTAGTACTGGCAGAACATAATAATTTCTGGTGATAATGGGTATCTTTGCCTTGTTCTTGCTTTAATGGGAATTTGTTGACTTTCTCACTGATAAACACGATGCTGGCCTTTGGTTTGAGATGTATATCGTGTAAAGAACTATCCTGGCTCAAATTCTGGCTCTGCCACTTACATGCTGTGTAATGTGTTCTTGTTTGGGCAAGCTACTTAAACTTTCAGCACTCATTTCTTCATCTGAATATTATGGCAATGATAACACTACCTCAAAGGGCTTTTTCAAAATTAAGTTCATTAAAATATGTTAAAAATATGAAAAAATGCTTAGAACAGTGCTTGGTTCATAATAATTGCTAAATAAATGCTTAATTATATAATACCAGTATAATATAGCATAATATAATACAATATGATAGTTGTACAACATATAATACAATATAATAAAAGCAATGATATTTCATGTATTATATAAGTGCTATTTATTATTACTCTATTACAATTTAATTAAGAATTTTATCGACATTAGAGGCTGGATTTTATCAAATGCCTTTGTGGCAACTATAGTGATGTTTATATGGCATTTCTACTTTCATGGATTCATTTTTCTTCAATACCCATCTGATCATGTCACATCCCTGTTTGAACTCATCCTACTTGCATAAGATGATGTGTAATTCCTTAGTAAGACACTCAAGAACTTCTATGATATAATCCCTCCTTTCATTTCCAACCTCACCTACTTCCTCTCTGTACCCTCTGCTCTGGATATATTAAAGTATCTGCTACATAAAAGTACCAAACTCTACAATATTTTTAACATGTGGCTTTGTTTTGAGGATTAAGTAATTTATGCATTCAAAAAACATGTGAAATGTACATAACGGTACCTGGCACAGAACAAATGCAATATAAGCGTTCCTATGATTATTTTATTATTTTTTCACTAAGAGTTTTACCAGTGCAAGATGTTGAATGTTATCAAATTCCTTTGGGGAATCTGTGGTGATATCTGATCTACGACATCAGCATATAGACTCACCACAGACTGCAAAGCAAGACATTCTGGACCTTCCATGATCTAACCCTACTTTTAGAGACTTGACTATAGTCCTGTAAATAGGTTTTAAAATTTTCTCTTAATTTAAAACAATTTTCACCAGGCTGTGAATTTTCAACTTCTTTCTACTTTCTCATGTCTCTAGTGTGCGTGCCAATTATAAGACAAAAGCATAGCATTGTAGGTGTTGGAGTTTATTGCTTGAAAACCTTTTAATTTATTGGAGCAAGTTCTTGCCAACCTTGTGTTCCTTCTTTGGGGCCCCAGATGCCACTTGGTTAAGTGGTCATTAGTACGATTTCTATACCACATATGTAAAAATTCTACATGTTATTAAAAAAAGTCTTCCATCTCAATACTTAGGTCTCTGTTCTAGGAGTTTCCTATTTACTAAGCATACATTATAGTCAACTAAACAGTATTTGGAGATCCCCTTAGGGATGCCTGAAAATTCAGAGATATATTGAAATCATGTCAACAATACCTTGCCCTTTCATGATATATTATGCAAAGGTTTATAATCTCTCCTAGGGAAACAAAATTAATTTTTCAATGTTCTTCCCTTGTGAGAGAGGAGAGCATAATAAGTACTCCTTCTCTGTATCTTTGGAGATAATTGGCTGGAAAAAGATTGGGTGAAAATTGTTTTCTCAGTAGAGGTCACTCTGCTGCACATTAGCCCCACTGAGGAATGCTTCTGAATACCAGGAACATGCCCTTCAGACAAAGATTAATTAGACGCAAAAGTTAAAAGAGAGAAATAGATGAATCCTCAGCATGGCGTTCAGATTATAAGTACAGTCCATGTTAATGGCTGAGCTAGTTTTCAAAGCTAGCCTTTTGAACTCATCTTATTCTGTATCTAGTTTAAAAGGCTTGTATTCCTATTAATAATGAGATTTAAAAATGAAAGAGAGCCATATAATGATCTAGCATTCATGCAAAGGAAATAATTATTTACCATAAAAGAATTAATTCACAAAAGTCACCTGAGGAGCCAAACTGAGGAGAAACCCCTGCTTTGTTTATTGTCTTTCATCTGATTGCAACCTTCCATGGCACTGGAAAGGGCTGCACTGGGGTTGCAAAGAAGAGTATCATGTGATCCCACTACTTGATGACAACTTAAGAGCGGCAACCAGGACAGAGACACAAATCATCTTTGATGCAAGGTAGATGTTAGGCCCCAGAAGAGACATTTGAAAAGAGGGAAAGATCACATTCCTTGTTTTGCTTCTGATTTGTTTTGCTGTCTCATTTTATCAAAACTTGTGTAAGTTACAAGCGTAAAGAGATATTGCATAATGATGAATCAAATAATACAGAGGCATATAAAGAAATAGTTTATAATCTGCCCCTCCATCCCTTCAAGGTAACTAATGTGAAAAAGTTCAATGTGTAACTTCTGTACCTTTGTAGATTCTCATATTAAAATATCCAAACTTTTAAAATTCTTTGACCAAACAAGGCAATAATCCTACGTATCATGCAACCTTTTGTTTTTTTTTTTTTTTTAGCTTAAGGTATAAGGAACTAGAGATGCCAATGCAACTCGACGGAGGAGATGGGAGTCTTTTTTTTTAATTTTTTTTTTTTACTTTTGGCTGTGTTGGGTCTTCGTTTCTGTGCGAGGGCTTTCTCTAGTTGTGGCAAGCGGGGGCCACTCTTCATCGCGGTGCGCGGGCCTCTCACTGTCGCGGCCTCTCTTGCTGCGGAGCACAGGCTCCAGACACGCAGGCTCAGTAGTTGTGGCTCACGGGTCTAGTTGCTCCGCGGCATGTGAGATCTTCCCAGACCAGGGCTCGAACCCGTGTCCCCTGCATTAGCAGGCAGATTTTCAACCACTGTGCCACCAGGGAAGCCCCTGGGAGTCTTTTCAATGAGCAATAACTGAGTGGGTCTGGAGCAACTGAATATTGTATGAAAAAAATGATTCTTAACCTCTACCTCCTACATATATAAAAATTAATTTGATATGGATCATAGACCTAAATATTAAAGCTTAAAATATAAAGCTTCTGGGAGAATGCATAGGCAGATATAGCGAGTACATGAATATATGACCCTGGAGTCGGCAAACTCTCTCAACAGAACAGAAAAAAAAACTAATCATAGATGAAAATTTATGATAAATTGAACACACACACACACACACACACCTCTGTTCCAATTTCTAAAGTAAATTTACTAATTTATACTTTCATCAGTAGCATAAGAGGGTTCCAGTTGCTCCACATCTTGGTCAACACATGATATTATAAGGTTTTTAAACTTTACTATTATTGTTGTTGTTCTAATTTTAGCCATTCTGGTTGGTATGTGTCTCACTGTGGTTCTAATTGAGCACCTTATCACTGGCTACTTGGATATTTTCTTTTGTGAAAGGTCTGTTAAAGTCTTTCATTCATTTAAAAAGAAAAAAAAGAATGGGGCGTCTGCTTCTTACTGATTAGGAGGCTTTTTTTTTTTTTTTAGTTTAGACGACAGAAGTTTATTTGCTCACAGTTCTGGAGGCTGGAAGTTCAAGAGCAACATGTCAGCAGGGTTAGTCTCTTCTGAGGCTCTCTCCTTGGCTTGCAAATGACCCTCTTCTCCCTGTATCCTCATATGGTCTTCCCCCTGTGTGTGTCTGTGTCCAAATTTCCTCTTCTTATAAGGATACAATCAGATGGGATGAGAGCCCATTCTAGTGACTTCCTTTTAACTTTATCAGTTCTTTAAAGTCCCTGTCTCTGGAAGCATTTAAAAAATATATATTCTAGACATGACATATATATCTTTCAAATATCTTCTTCCAATCTGGGCTTTGCTTCTTCACTGTATTTGATAAAGAGGAGTCCCTAATTTTAATGGATTGCAATTGTCCAATCATTTTCTTTATTGTTAGTGCATTTTGTGGGGCCTAGCTATGCAAAGCCCAAGTCTGTAGGGCAGGCAGCTGGGAAGGCAGGATCATGAGCAGGCTGGCTCCCTACAGGCACGGGCTGAAGCTCGTTCACAGGCAAGCAGGTAGAGTGGGCAGATCACCAGCAGGCTGGAACAGCACAGCATGAGTCAAGTTTATTGTCCACAGGCAGCAGTTAGAAAGGAAGATCCAGGAGGAATGGGAGAGCCATTGTAGACCTGGGTGCTATTTGGAGTCTCCGAACTCAAGAAAGGCCTAAGCCCTTTACTAAAGCTCTTCTGATTAAATCAGGTCCACAAAGATAATGTCCCTTTTGATTAACTTAAAGTCAACTGATCCAACAAGGACCTACTGTATAGCACAGGGAACTATATTCAATATTTCAATATTTTGTAATAACCTATAAGGGAAAGGAATCCAAAAAAGAATACATTATATATATATATATATACACACACATATCTATGTATGTATAACTGAATCACTGTGTTGTACACCTGAAACTAACATGACATTGTAAATCAACTATATTTCAATTTTTAAAAAGTCAACTAATTATGAACTTGAATCACATTTGTAAAATCCCTTTACAGGAACCCTCCTACACTGTTGGTGGGGATGTAAACTGGTACAACCATTATGGAGTACAGTATGGAGGTTCCTTAAAAAACTAAGAATAGAGCTACCATGTGATCCAGTAATCCAACTCCTGGGTATATATTGGGAGAAAACCATGGTTTGAAAGGATACATGCACCCCTATGTTCACAGTGGTCCTATTTACAGTAGTGAAGACATGGAAGCCACCTAAATGTCCATCGACAGATGAATGGATAAAGAAGATGTGGTACATATATACAATGGAATATTACTCAGCCATTAAAAAGAATGAAATAATGCCATTTGCAGCAACATGGATGGACCTGGAGATTATCATACTAAGTGAAGTAAGTCAGACAAAGACAAATATCATATGATATCGCTTATATCTGGAATCTAAAAAAAATTATACAAATGAACTTATTTACAAAACAGAAACACTCACAGACTTAGAGAATGAACTTATGGCTACCAGAGGGGAAGTGTGGAGGAAAGGGATAGTTAGGGAGTTTGGGATTGACATGTACACACTGCTGTATTTAAAATAGATAACCAACAAGGACCTACTGTATAGCACAAAGAACTTGGCTCAATATTCTGTAATAACCTAAATGGGAAAAGAATTAGAAAAAGAATAGATATATGTATATGTATAACTGAGTCACTTTGCTGTACACCTGCAACTAACACATCATTGTTAATCAACTATACTCCAATATAAAATAAAAATTTTTTTAAATAAAAAAAAAATGCCTTTATAGCAGCACCCAGATTAGGCCTGTGTATGCTACAAAATGGCTGTCGCCTCCATTCCATTCCCTCACGCTTGCCAGAGAATCTCCCTTGGAACTGTAGTTCAGCCTGGTCAAGTCAACACATCCAATAGTTATCACAGATATTCTTCTATGTTATCTTTAACTGCAATGTTCAATATGGGAGCCACATGTGGCTATTTCAATTGAAATTAAATAAAATTAAGAATCCAGTTTCTCAGTCACAGCAGCCAAGTTTCAAGTGCTCAGTAACCACATGTGGATACTGTGTTAGCACAGAGAGAGAATATATCCATCATCTCAGAAAGTTGTATTGCATAGTGCTATTTCAGAAACTTGATTGTTTTGTCTTTAACATTTAGGCCTCTCCCATTTGGAGTTCTTTTTTTTTTTTAAGTTTCTATTATTTGTTGGAGTTCATTTTTTAATATAGGATGAGGTAGGGGTCAAGATTTATTTTTTCCCATATGAAGATCTTGACCCAGCTTTATTTATTGAAAAATCCACCCATTCTTACTACACTTCAGTGGCTGGCATCTTGGTTGTAAATTGGGTGATCTGGATGGTCTGTTTCTTGGCTTTTTATTGTGTTCTATTTGTTTATTAGTTGATTCTTATAACAATACCATGCTATCTTAATCCCTGTCTCTTTATAAGTATTGACATTGGTAATGAACACTTTCCAATTGTTTTTCTTCTTCAAGATTGCCTTGGCAATTTTTGATCTTTTGCATTTCTACATGCGCTTTAGAGTCAGCTTGTCAATTTGCACACATCATTTTCTTGGGTTTTCATTGGGATTGCATTAAATCTATAACTTAATTTGGGGGAAATAAGCACTTTACTTTGAATTTTTTTTTTTTAGATTAGTGTCATCTTTTTTTTTTTAAACATCTTTATTGAAGTATAATTGCCTTACAATGGTGTGTTAGCTTCTGCCCCACAACAAAGTGAATCAGTTATACGTATACAATATGTTCCCATTTCTCTTCCCTCTTGCATCTCCCTCCCTCCCACCCTCCCCATCCCACCCCTCTAGGTGGTCACAAAGCACCGAACTGATCTCCCTGTGCTATGCGGCTGCTTCCCACTAGTTATCTATTTTACATTTGGAAGTGTATATATGTCCATGACACTCTCTTACCCTGTCACATCTCACCCCACCCCCTCCCCATATCCTCAAGTCCATTCTCTAGTAGGTCTGTGTCTTTATTCCCGTCTTGCCACTAGGTTCTTCATGGCCTTTTTTTTTTCCTTAGATTCCGTATATATGTGTTAGCATACTGTATTTGTTTTTCTCTTTCTGACTTACTTCACTCTGTATGACAGACTCTAACTCCATCCACCTCATTACAAATACCTCCATTTCATTTCTTTTTATGGCTGAGTAATATTCCATTGTATATATGTGCCACATCTTCTTTATCCATTCATCTGTCGATGGACATTTAGGTTGCTTCCATGTCCTGGCTATTGTAAATAGAGCTGCAATGACCATTTTGGTACATGACTCTTTTTGACCTATGGTTTTCTCAGGGTATATGCCCAGTAGTGGGATTGCTGGGTCGTATGGTAGTTCTATTTGTAGTTTTTTAAGGAACCTCCATACTGTTCTCCATAGTGGCTGTATGAATTTACATTCCCACCAACAGTGCAAGAGTGTTCCCTTTCCTCCACACCCTCTCCAGCATTTATTGTTTCTAGATTTTTTGATGATGGCCATTCTGACTGGTGTGAGATGATATCTCATTGTAGTTTTGATTTGAATTTCTCTAATGATTAATGATGTTGAGCATTCTTTCATGTGTCTGTAGGCCATCTGTATATCTTCTTTGGAGAAATGTCTATTTAGGTCTTCTGCCCATTTTTGGATTGGGTTGTTCGTTTTTTTGTTATTGAGCTGCATGAGCTGCTTGTAAATCTTGGAGATTAATCCTTTGTCAGTTGCTTCATTTGCAAATATTTTCTCCCATTCTGATGGTTGTCTTTTGGTCTTGTTTATGGTTTCCTTTGCTGTGCAAAAGCTTTTAAGTTTCATTAGGTCCCATTTGTTTATTTGTGTTCTTATTTCCATTTCTCTGGGAGCTGGGTCAAAAAGAATCTTGCTGTGATGTATGTCATAGAGTGTTCTGCCTATGTTTTCCTCTAAGAGTTTGATAGTGTCTGCCCTTACACTTAGGTCTTTAATCCATTTTGAGTTTATTTTTGTGTATGGTGTCAGGGAGTGTTCTAATTTCATACTTTTACATGTACCTGTCCAATTTTCCCAGCACCACTTATTGAAGAGGCTGTCTTTTCTCCACTGTATATGCTTGCCTCCTTTCTCAAAGATAAGGTGACCGTATGTGTGTCGGTTTATCTCTGGGCTTTCTATCCTGTTCCATTGATCTATATTTCTGTTTTTGTGCCAGTACCAAACTGTCTTGATTACTGAAGCTTTGTAATATAGTCTGAAGTCAGGGAGCCTGATTCCCCCAGCTCCATTTTTTGTTCTCAAGATTGCTTTGGCTATTCGGGGTCTTTTGTGTTTCCATACAAATTGTGAAATTTTTTGTTCTGGTTCTGTGAAAAATGCCAGTGGTAGTTTGATAGGGATTGCATTGAATCTGTAGATTGCTTTGGGTAGTAGAGTCATTTTCACAATGTTGATTCTTCCAATCCAGGAACATGGTATATCTCTCCATCTATTTGTATCGTCTCTAATTTCTTTCATCAGTGTCTTATAATTTTCTGCATACAGGTCTTTTGTCTCCTTAGGTAGGTTTATTCCTAGATATTTTATTCTTTTTGTTGCAATGGTAAATGGGAGTGTTTTCTTAATTTCACTTTCAGATTTTTCGTCATTAGTGTATAGAAATGCAAGAGATTTCTGTGCATTAATTTTGTATCCTGCTACTTTACCAAATTCATTGATTAGCTCTAGGAGTTTTCTGGTAGCATCTTTAGGATTCTCTATGTATAGTATCATGTCATCTGCAAATAGTGACAGCTTTACTTCTTTTCCGATTTGGATTCCTTTTATTTCTTTGTCTTCTCTGATTGCTGTGGCTAACACTTCCAAAACTATGTTGAATAATAGTGGTGAGAGTGGGCAACCTTGTCTTGTTCCTGATCTTAGTGGAAATGGTTTCAGTTTTTCACCATTGAGGACAATGTTGGCTGTGGGTTTGTCATATATGGCCTTTATTATGTTGAGGAAAGTTCCCTCTATGCCTACTTTCTGCAGGGCTTTTATCATAAATGGGTGTTGAATTTTGTCAAAAGCTTTCTCTGCATCTATTGAGATGATCATATGGTTTTTCTCCTTCAATTTGTTAATATGGTGTATCACATTGATTGATTTGCGTATGTTGAAGAATCCTTGCATTCCTGGGATAAACCCCACTTGATCATGGTGTATGATCCTTTTAATGTGCTGTTGGATTCTGTTTGCTAGTATTTTGTTGAGGATTTTTGCATCTATGTTCATCAGTGATATTGGCCTGTAGTTTTCTTTCTTTGTGACATCTTTGTCTGGTTTTGGTATCAGGGTGATGGTGGCCTCGTAGAATGAGTTTGGGAGTGGTCCTCCCTCTGCAATATTTTGGAAGAGTTTGAGAAGGATAGGTGTTAGCTCTTCTCTAAATGTTTGATAGAATTCGCCTGTGAAGCCATCTGGTCCTGGGCTTTTGTTTGTTGGAAGGTTTTTAATCACAGTTTCAATTTCAGTGCTTGTGATTGGTCTGTTCATATTTTCTATTTCTTCCTGGTTCAGTTTCGGCAGTTTGTGCATTTCTAAGAATCTGTCCATTTCTTCCAGGTTGTCCATTTTATTGGCATAGAGTTGCTTGTAGTAATCTCTCATGATCTTTTGTATTTCTGCAGTGTCAGTGGTTACTTCTCCTTTTTCATTTCTAATTCTATTGATTTGAGTCTTCTCCCTTTTTCTCTTGATGAGTCTGGCTAATGGTTTATCAATTTTGTTTATCTTCTCAAAGAACCAGCTTTTAGTTTCAATGATTTTTGCTATTGTTTCCTTCATTTCTTTTTCATTTATTTCTGACCTAATCTTTATGATTTCTTTCCTTCTGCTGGCTTTGGGGTTTTTTTGTTCTTCTTTCTCTAATTGCTTTAGGTGCAATGGTATTAAATACTGTCCAGTTCGTCCAGTTATGTTCTTAGACACATTCCCATTAGCAGTATGTGAAGTGTTTACTTCCCTGTGTTCTCATCACCACTAAATATTACCAATCTTTAGAAATACGTATTATCTGATAAATGAAAATATCTTGTTTTAATTTGAATTTTCCTACTTTCTCATGAGGCTGAACATGTTTTCATATTCTTCTCCATTGGAATTTCCTTTTCTGTGAATTGATTTTTTTACTTAAACGTATTGGTGCTAATTCAAATGTAGGTCTCTTTGTATATTACGGCGGTAGTGAATACTACGCTTTGCCACCCAGATGCCCTTTCAGGAAAGAATCACTTATTCCACCATCTGCCTCAACTGTTGGCTACTGACAGGCCACAGCTGTGCCCCCTCTGGGCCTTACCCTTGGCCAGAGAATGCTGCACCATTCAAGGTTGTATTTCATGATTGGTTGATGCTGTTGTTCAGAGGCACCGTTTCTTTGTCTTAAGATGGTGCATCTCTGAAAGGCCATCCCAGCTTCAGAGTTCCCCCACTGGATTAGCCAAAGGTGCCGGTGCGACTGCACCATAGTTCAACCTCTCCCTCTACCCATTCTTGCTTCCCTTGCTCCCCCACAGGTATTTTGGTTCAAGAATATTCCCCAATAACACTCCTTCCCGCATGCAAATCTGTTGCCCTGGAAATGTGACCTGTGACAGTTCATATAAGAAGTGGTCTTAGATAGCAGATTCTAAAATGGTATAGATGGATCATCTACAGGCTGGCTGGCAAAACAGACTCCAACACTGGTGGCTTTCCTCACTCCACCTACCAGTGGTAAACTAGTGTGGGATATTGGCAGAGTGGAATGAACTGGTGGGTACAATATCTCAGGCATTTGTGATGTTTGGAGAGGTAGTAATTTTAAGAATTTGGGGGACTTCTCTGGGGGGTCCAGTGGTTAAGACTCCATGCTTCCAGTGCAGGGGGCGCGGGTTCAGTCCCTGGTTGGGGAATTAAGATCCCGCATGCTGTGAGACGCAGCCCAAAAAAAAAAAAGAATTTGGGATTGGACAGCTGTTGTTTAGGGCCACTGCATTTGATAAAGGAAATTCAATACCAAAATAGATTAATCAGTAATTAAAAGCTAAATGTGTAAGTCAGATGGTATCCTTCACAACATAGAAAAAAGCTATCCTTCTAAGCCATAGGGCAGAAAAAGTGGAGAATCTGGCTCAGGACTTAATTATCAAAGTAGCAAAGCTCCACAGGAATTTGAATTCTCAGAAGGGCAATATTGGAATGACACAGATCAGAGATCCATGGGAATTTTTAGGAGGTGAGGTTGAAACCAACATATATTTAAACATTCATGACTATAACTTTTAGCTCTCCCATTTGATCTTTTCTGACCCACTAAACAGGCATTATAGGTATGGAAATCAGGAGAATTTGACTATATTACTATAAAATTATTTATATTTTGATATTTGTAATTGGAATGCCAATTCCAGTTTGGTCTTCTCTTACCATTTTCCTTCATTTCTTTAATTTTTTTTTTAAACTACCTGGAAAGTTTACTACTTAGAAAGTTTATCCAATTCAATTATGCAGTTTCTGAGATGTGTCAGGAATACCTGGAGGATAAAGATTCAGGAAAATCTTTCAAAGGGGTCAGAGTAAAAAAAAGTTTTATAACTCAGAGAAAACAGAGCCCCCTGATTTTTCAATACTAGAAAATCAACTCACAATAATGGAAAACCTGAAAAACAAGAAAATTCATTTGAAGGACCAGTGCATGTGGAAAAAAGAACAACATGGAATTAAGAAAAGGAAATTAATATTAAATAAAAGGTAAAATGAAAGTGTCTAGTCATCAGAGTTCTGGAGCTAAGGCTGCTTCATAGGACACCAGCCTAAATTGAAATGAACAATTTCCTAAAAGTCAATATTGACAGGATAATGGAAAAGATTGCATTTACTTGCCTCATGAGTGCAATGCAAGACCTTTTCATAATCACACAAGTCAGAAATATATTGCTTCTTAGTTTTCCATTGTCCTCTTTTAAAATTAAACCAGAAATACAGAGATGCCAATAAAAACTAATATTGAGAATCCTTCATGGAATTGTATTTTTCTAAATGCTAACCTTTCAGAAGATGAAATGACAAGAAATTCCTAGGACATTGACTCTGCTGGGACGGAAAGATCATCTGAGAACATAGTTCTGTTCCTATTTGGTAGAACTTCAGGGTGAGATACACTGCCTATGAAAGCCAGATGAAACTATATTCAAATATTCACTAGCCTTTTTATTTAAAAAGAGAGCAAAAATGATATCTAATCTTATGTAACCAGATTGTAGCAGTGAAAATTCCAATATTGATGAGCATTGTGCTATATTCAAATGTATCTGAAAAAGACCAAATGGTCATCATTTTTCACTCTACTAATGTGTATTTTTCAGTGACTTCACTGAATATCAGAAACCTCTGCATAGAGTGATATCAGGTGGAAAATATGACTCTCCATTTAGAATTTAAAATGATCTTGACGCCAAAACTGTCGATTATTCTCTACAAACTTTCCAGAGTGTTTACGATAGCTTTTTAGCTGCATTTTATTCATAGTCCAGCTCTGAAAAACATGTGTAAATTAAAATCGGAATATAGGTACCGGAGCTGGCTTTATTAATTTATTGCAGTCAATTTGTCAAGCCTGGTGCATCATTGCCATTCCACTGGGTGCTGTTCTTCCTGTAATGTTAAGGCCCTGAGAGAAGTTCAGGGCTTCTTTTATCAAGTCCTTCCTTTCCTCCCTCCTGCCTCACTTCAGCTTCTGATGTTTGAAGTCCCGGGAAAATTGTCTGATGATGGAGGCATGTAGGAGTTGCCAACTGAGCTTTGTATTTGGCACTGTCTTTGCCTGGCAGTTTTTCAACATTTTGTGAAAAATAAATGGGTCAATTAACTGCATTTCTGTGAGTATTATGAATCCAAATGATCTTCTTTGTAAAAATGAAAACGCTAACTGATATTTTCAGGCTGCAATACAGACTCATATTAAGATAATTTATCTTGAAATAACCCTTCCACAGGATTTTAGTGAGTGCTGGTGGCAGATATTCAGGGCATATCCTTCTCACAGGAAGTTTCCAATTTCAAGGGAGTAGCTAAATACATTTACAGTGAACAAAACAAGTGCAGATGAATAGAAATGTTAGAAGATAATTAGCCAGTCAAACTTTAGCGTGAATAGGAATCACTTGGAAGGCTTGTTAAAACATAGATGACTAGATCTACCCCACTGTTTCTGACTTAATAGTCCTGGGGTGGAGTCTGAGAATTTGCATTTCTAACAAATTCCGAGTTAACATTGATTCTGCTGGTCCGGCAACCACACTGATTGCAAACAGATTCTGAGAATTTACTATAATTAGTGATGAAGACCTGATACAGAGAAACCCGCATTTACAGAGGACCGATGAGTGGCAAAACGAGTATGAGTCAAGCAGGAAAAAATGAATAGAACTTTTGCCAAGCTCTTTCCTGTGAACATCTTGAACTTGGGTGAGTTAAAGGAGTTTAAGTAGCGTCATCCTCATTTTATTGATGAGCAAAGAGAGGCTAAGACAGGCTAAGTGACTTATCCAAGATGGCGCAGCTAACACAGTGCAGAGCTACTGCTCCAACCTAATGCACTCGGTATTAGTCCAGTTTTCACACATGTCTGTGCAGAGGAGTGTTGTGATGAGAATGCTGGGAATAATAGAAGGGGAGTCCTGGAGGAGATCAGGCTTCCAGTGAAACTTAAAGGATAGTAAGTCGTAAATGATAGAAAGCACAGTGTGAATGCCTTGGGCTGCCATGGACAAAGATGCAGTGGTAAGAACGTAATATCTATATATAAGAGAGGGCAAGTAGGGATCTCTCTGACTATGGATGTAGCAGGAGATGGAGGAGAGAGTCAGGTCAAAAGTAGCTAAGGAGGGGCCCTAGGGACCTAATTTCGTAGATGCAAATTGTCTGGATGCAAATGAAGAGACCCTCTCAAATGTGAAGCAGAGAGGAGGTGGCCAAGGAGCAAGTATGGAGGCTTCTTTTATCCTTAGTTCTGGGACGCAAGGGCAAGGTTTCAGTGCAGACCCACAGAAAGGTCATTTTTATAGTCCTGAGAGAGTCACTGAAAAAGAAGACCTTAAAATTTATCGACAGTTCAATTAAGAACCTTGAACTAGTAATGTCACAACTCTAAAAGTAGCAGGTGTGAATGGGGAAACCCCCTAAATTGCTGGAGGAGCTGGAGTGTCACACAGGAAGCATCTAAAGCTTTTTTTTTTTTTTTTTTTTTTTGCGTTCTATACAACTGAAGAATCTGTCCCTAGATTGGGGCCAATCTGGAAATTACTGTTGCTGATAAAAAACAGAGGTATTTACACTACTGCCCCTAACCCATTACTCTACTGAAGCAGCAAGAAGTACTTACGAAAGGGGCCGAAGGGGGAAAAGCCATGAAAATAAATAGCTAAACCATTCTCAGGATAGTGAGTGAATCACAGAAAGTGTGAAGAGTTTTCAGAATAGTCTTTAGAATTGATTGCCTACGGTTTCTGAAAACTTGTTGTAATGAGTGATAAAGGTCTGATACAAGGAAACCTACATTACAGATAAGGGACCAACGTGGGTCCAAACCAGAAAGAGTCTTGCAGGAAAGAATAAGTAGAACTTGCACAATGATAGGAAAAGATAACTCAGATGGAAAAATTCTGCCAGGGATTTCACTGCTCTCTAGATGGAAGGAATGCCCTCACCCTCACTCCAAAACAATGTAAATATCTTCTGGCTAAAAAATGCAGTCACATTTGATAGTCAATTCTTCTGGGAGGGTTTCCTAGGATGTTCACTGACTTGAATTTAGACATCATATCTATCAACAAATGTAACTACCAACCTACTACATCTACCTACCTCCTTATCATCCATCTATGTCTTTTATGATCAAAGTTGGCATTTGGTAATAGCCACTTTGGAGAGTTTTAGGCAAAAATTCCTGCATGCATATTCTATGCTATGAATCTTGATTCTCAATCACCTATTATTAATTCATATGGAAGGGAAGACCCAAAATTATTTTGTAGAAAATCCAGAGACTTCTCTGCATATAGTTTTTGACTACCTCTATGAGCAGCTGAGCACTTGCTTTCATTTGGCTGCACAATTTTCACATTTTAATTTTTAAAAAATTTTTAGATGTTCATTTCACCAGCAACTTAGAATATATGGACTTCAGGTATATTCAAGAAGTATAACCTTGAATTCACTCTTGACTAACATGACAAAAAAACCACATTCTATGAATAGAGGACAGTCAAGAGACATGCAAACACCCATTTCTCTAAAGACGCTAAAATGTATCCCTTGATTAACCTAGACCTTCAGAGGGCCACACACCTGGATCATGTTGGGTTTTTTTGTTTGTTTGTTTTATTTTTTGGACCATGTTGTTTTTGCTTGTTTCCACTCTCCCCCCTCCCCCCGCCAAATCCTGTTGAATCACACTTTGACTTTATGTCATTGATCTATACTGAGGGACATTACAAGGAAAAGTTCAATAAAAGTGGTTCTGTTGTATTTACTGTACAATGTTGCTGAAGAAGTTTAGATATTTTTCATTGCATTAAATATCTCTTGTTTAGATGACCCCATGGAAGAAATTCCTATCTGACCTCTGCTGTACTACCTCCAAAGCCCTTTTTGCTTTTATTTTTTGGTCACATTGAATAACTATTTTTTTTCTCTTTGAGTTGATGTAGAAAGCTTAGAGCCAAATTCATGACTCCTGTCTTATGAGTGCATAGGTCTTTACACTAAGCATTGTTTCCTAACCTCACATCTGGCTTCAACTTGCTTTTATTTTGTACGTGTTCCCCAACTTCCTCTTTTTCTCACTTGCTTTATTTATATTTATTATATTTACTTTATTTTCATTTTTTACTGATATATTTATTTTTTAAATCTGCCCAATTGCTTCTAAGTGTGAGTTCAAGGCTGCTTTCTGCCTCCCTCCCTTCCTCCCTCCCACTAAATTCATCCTCAAGAATGAAGAGTGCTGGAATGGATCAGTGCAGGCAACACCACCATGATCTTGGAATTATACTGTATGTAATTTTTTTGGTCTGGCTTCTTTTACTTAGCATAATTATACTGAGATTCATCCATGATATTGTATGCATCAATAATTCATTTCTTTTTATTACTGAATGATATTCCCTTCTATGAAAATACCTCAATTTGTTTATCCATTCACCTGATAATGGACATTTGGGTTGTTTCCATTTTTTGGCTATTACAAATAAATTTTTGTTTTGTTTTGTTTTGTTTTGCTACCACAGATAGTTTATTTCAGTAACTATCTTAAGAGAGAAATAATTATAGTTAAATGTTAACAAATATTTTTTTTTAAATTTAATTTAATTTTATTTATTTTATTTATTTATGGCTGTGTTGGGTCTTCATTTCTGTGCGAGGGCTTTCTCTAGTTGTGGCAAGCGGGGGCCACTCTTCATCGCGGTGCGCTGGCCTCTCACTATCGCGGCCTCTCTTGTTGCAGAGCACAGGCTCCAGACGCGCAGGCTCAGTAATTGTGGCTCACGGGCCCAGCTGCTCTGCGGCATGTGGGATCCTCCCAGACCAGGGCTCAAACCCGTGTCCCCTGCATTGGCAGGCAGATTCTCAACCACTGCGCCACCAGGGAAGCCCAACAAATATTTTTAACATCTATTTTTTTCCAGTTATTGTTCTAGACATTGGTGATTCTTTTTGTTCTATTCTTTTTTTTGAATTTTATTTTATTTATTATTTTTTATACAGCAGGTTCTTATTAGTTATCTATTTTATACATATTAGTGTATATATGTCAATCCCAATCTCCCAATTCATCACACCAGCACCACCACCACCCCCCGCCACTTTCCCCACTTGCTGTCCATATGTTTGTTCTCTACACCTGTCTCTATTTCTGCCTTGCAAACCAGTTCATCTGTAACGTTTTTCTAGATTCCACATATATGCATTAATATACTATATTTGTTTTTCTCTTTCTGACTTACTTCACTCTGTATGACAGTCTCTAGGTCCATCCACATCTCTACAAATGACCCCGTTTCATTCCTTTTCATGGCTGAGTACAAATAAAGTTTTTATGAACATTTGTGTACAAGTCTTTGTGTGAATATATGCCCTCAGGTAATTATTAATAGAAGTAATTATTAATATCATTATTATTAATTATTAGGTAATTAATATAGCCACTCCAGCTTTCTTTTGGGTAGTGTTAGCATGGTTCATCTTTTCTCATAATTTTACTTTTATCCTGTTTGTGCTTTTATAATTGTGTGTTTTTCGTAGGCAGCATACAGTGGGATCTTGCTTTTTATCCAATCTGACAATCCCTGCCTTTTAATGGGGTGTTTAGACTATTTACACTTAATGTGGTTATTGTGTTCAGATTACATTTACCATCATGCTATTTGTCGTCTATTTGTCTCGTATGTTCTTTGTTCCTCTTTCTCTGCTTTCTTTTAGATTTATTATTTTTTATAATTCTATTTCAATCCTTCTGTTGGCTTATTGGTTATAACTCTTTGCCTTGCTCTTTTTGTGATTACTGTAGGGTGTATAGTGTACATTTTAAATTGGTCACGGTCTACCGTCACTTGATAGTACATCACTTCACGTGAAGTATAAGAACCCTAAACAGTATATTTCCAACTCTCTCCTTCCTGGCTTTGTTCTTTTGTTATCATACATTTTACTTTTACATGTGTTATAAACCCCATGCTGCATTATTTTTACCTTTGTTTAAGCAGTCATTTATCTTTTAAAGATATTTAAATAACAAAAGTATCATATATTTCTACACAAGTAGCTACCATTCTGGTGTGCTTCATTCATTTAGTAGCTCTAGATTTTCATTTGTATGATTTTCTTTTTGCCTGATCAACTTTCTAACATTTCTTGTAATATGATTCTTCTGGTGATTAATTCTTTCAGCATTTTTATGTCTGAAATGTCTTTATTTTACCTTCAGTTTTGAATGCTATTTTTGCTGACTAGAGAATTCTAAGTTGACAGTTTACTTATTTTAGTACTTTAAAGATGTTGACCTGCTGTCCTTTTGCATTATTTCTGATAAGAAACCTGCTGTCATCCAACATATCTTTTTTCTCCGACTGCTTTTAAGATTTTCTCTTTAGGACTGGTTTTGAGAATTTGATTGTGGCATGCCTTTGTTTGGTTTTCTTTATGTTTTTTTGTGCTTCAGGTTCATTGATTTTCTTGGATCTCTAGGATTTTAGTTTGTGCCAAATTTGAAATCTGGGGGCTGTTATTCTTCAAACATTTTTTTTATTCCCATCTGTCTTTCCTCTCTTTTAGGTATATCAATTACATGTGCATTAGGTATATGAAGTTGTCCTACAGCTCTCTGGTGATCTGTTCATTTTTTAAAACTTTTTTCTTTTCTGTGTTTTAGTATCTGTGTTACAGATAGTTCTTAATACTATGTCTTCACGGTCACTAATCATTTATTCTGTAACATTGAATCTGCCTTTCATCCCATCTAGTATATTTTTCATATCACACACTGTTGTTTTTATCTTTATAATTTTGATTTAGGTCTTTTAAAAATATTTCTTCAATTTTTACTTAACATGTACAATCTTTCCTCTGACTCTTTGAACATATGAAATTGAGTTATATTAGCAGCTATTAATGTCATTGTCTGCCAGTTCAAATATCTGTGCCAGTTCTGGGTCTGTTTTCATTGATTCATTATTCTCCTCATTATGAGTTCTGCTTTCCTGCTTCCTTGCTTGCCTGGTAATCTTTAATAGACTGTCACACATTGTGAATTTTACCTTGTTGGATGCTGGATATTTTTGTATTCTTATAAGTATTCTTGATCTTGCTGTGGGATGAAGTTAAGTTACTTTGATCCTTTTGGGTCTTGCTTTTAAGATCTGTTTCTGAGGAATGGAGCAGCATTTAGTCTAGGACTAATCATTCTCCACTACTGAGGTAAAATTCTTCTGATGACTCTACCCAATACTCCATGAATTATGAAGATTACTAGCCTGGCTGGTAAGGACAGACACTGTTAACAGCCCTGTGTTATTACCAAGTACTGTTCCCACTAATCCTTTGGGATGGTTTTTTCCTTGGCCTTGGGTAGTTTCCTTATATGCACGTGCTGATGGGTACTCTGCTGAATACTTGAGAGGGACTTCTATAAATCTGCAGAATTTTCTCCCTCTGTAGCTCTCTTTTCTCCAGGGCTATGTTTTGTTAACTCTATATATTTTGTCCTCCCAGTCTTCTTAGCAATATCTCAACTTCGGGAGTTTGATTCATTCCACCTGGATTTGCCCTCAACACACCATGGCCTGCAAACTGTCTCAAAGCAGTAAGCTGGGGCAACAGTAGGTTCCCACCTCTCAGGGATCATATCCTTCATAGCCTGATGTCCAATGACTTAAAAACCACTGTTTTACACATTTTGTCTAGTATTTTATTTGTTTCAGATAAGAAGATAAATTTAATCCCTGCTACTGCATCTTGGTTAGAAGAAGTTCCTAGTCTTTTCTTCAGCTTTAGGTTTTAGGTCTCTTTTGAATTGACTCTCTGAGGATGTTTCTTTCTCAAGTGCATGGGTGGTCAGCATACGATAGCTCTGATGTTGTCTCTGAAGGGAACAGCTATTTCTCTTTATATCCTTTGCCTTGGATTAATGCTTCCTTAGATTTACTTGCCATCAACTGGAAAAACGCTGAGGCTCAAGATTAGCAATTGAACTGGGAGCAAGGGGCCCTGGAGGCCACCCAGTCTCTTCCAAAGTGTGGCCCTCATACAGAAGCACAAAGGGCAGCTTGTATTCAGTCTAGCTCAGGACAGATCAAGGTCCTCACGTTGATCTGCCTCTCATGACACCGACAGTTGGCTGAGAATTTAGATAGAGTCAGTCCCCTACATATGAACATGTTCTGTTCCGAGAGCACATTCGTAAGTCCAATTTGTTCATTAAGTCCAAGAAAGTTAGCCTAGGTACCCAACTAACACAATCGGCTATATAGGACTGTACTGTAATAGGTTTATAATACTTTTCACACAAATAATACATAAAAAACAAACACAAAAAATAAAGAAAACCTTTTTAATCTTACAGTACAGCACCTTGAAAAGTACAGTAGTACAGTACAACAGCTGGCATACAGGGGCTGGCATTGAATGAATAGGCAAGAAGAGTTACTGACTGGAGGAAGGAGAGGAGGTGGGAGATGGTAGAGTTGAAGGATTGTCAGCAATAGGAGATGGAGGGCAAGCTGCAATTTCACTCACGCCTGACATTGATGGCACAGGTTCTGGTTCCTGGCTGGATTCAATTCTACCTACCTTCTTAAAAAAACAATCCAGTGATGTCTGGGTAGTAGCTCTTTTTTTCTCATCATAGATGACACAGTAGCACTGGATTGCATTCTGAACGGCTCTGCAACCTTCGTGTACCATTTTACATTCAGGTCCTGTGCCTCAAAAACTAACAGTGCCTCCTCTAATAAAGAAAATCCCCTTGCCATTTTCTGTGTCGTGAATCTCTTTGGTTCTTCAGTTACTTCTTCTTCCTCTTGTCTCTCTTCATCCTTTCTCTGGGCCTCCAATTCCATCAGATCTTCATTAGTAAGCTCCTCGTGTTGCACAGCAAGGAGTTCAATGAAGTCGTCCTAAAGTAAAGTACACAAAATCACAACCACCTGTAGAGGATGCACACACGTGACAATGTACGCCAGACATGTGAACTAACTTACGTGACTGGACATGTGAACGCATGTTTGCATCTTTGAAAGTTCGAAACTTGAAGGTTCATATGTAGTTGACTTACTGTATTCAGAATTCTGTACCTATATCTTTTCATCTCCTATGACTAATATGGTAACTCCACTTTGGAATAAAGTGGAAAGAAAGAAAGAATCTATACTTAAATTCCAGAATTAGAATTCTAATTATTTATATTTTGTTGTATATTTTTATATTAAAGTTAAGTGAATATAGTTTTCTCCCCCGGTGTATATTGTTTTTCTCAATTAATCTTTATTTTTTTAGAGCTTTAACTAAAGATCCCCTCAATATCTGCTTTTATGTAAGTACTTAAACTTGGTAAATCCAGATGATAATAATTACAGTTCAGCTGAGCAGTATGTGCAGACAAGGTAAACAGTCTCTTTACAAGTAACTAGAGCCAGAAACTTTCCTTTCTGCACATGTAATTCACACTAGTAAACCTGAGTGCGCAGATACTTACTGGTCATGGAAATCGAGCCCTGAAAAATTTAACGAATATCAAAATTTTATACTTAAAATTCTAGTCTTGCTCATGGGAGTACTTAGCCTTTACCCAGACAGAGATTATCAAGCAATTTTTCTTCATATTCTTACTCATCATTTATGGCAAGAATATTTTACTGTATTGGAAAATATCCTAATGGGAAAAAGGTTAACTCTTTTATGAGACTATGACTTTAGGGTCAAATGACTGATAATATTCAGTCTTGCTTTCAAAAACAGGTAATAACTAAAAATCAGTAATAAGTATTCCTTCAAAACCAGGCTGATAATGACTTTTCAAATACTTGGGGTGAATCATTGGAAGGCGGTGATTGAAAGTGCTTCTTTCCCCATCCTCCTTCCTTGGCAACAGAGAAAATCAAGTCATTGGTCTATGAACACTCTATTAAGAGGAATTATGATCCAGTTGGGAAGTCTTAGTTAGTATGGTGCCGCTGAAAGACCACTACCAGAAATTTTTGTATTTGAGCCCAGATCAGCCATGAAAAGATATGAGTTTTAAGAGATCATCGGCCAAATTTACAACTCCTTATTTGGTAACATTCATGGCAAAGAATGAATTTTTCATTTATTAAGCAAATATTTTGTGAGCACCTCCCAATTATCATATACCATGAACCCAAAGGAGAAATGGCAAAGGTGAATGAGGCGAGCTTTGTCCCAGGTGCGCTCAAAGTGAAGATCATCACAGTCATACACTTGACACATTCCTTACAACCTCATGTTCCTCCTTTGCTGCTTGTTTGGTAAAGGGCATTGATGGGAAGGAGAAAAGTACAGCTTTTATGATTATAACTTTGATTAAGATGGATTTGTCTGCCTTTTGTACTTTATTGCATTTGTCCTTCTTTACTAATTAACAATCTCTCCAGAGATAGGATTTGTGTCTAAGATAACTTTTCTAATTCTCCCCTTTTTTTCCCTCTCCACTGGAACCATAGATGGGAGACTCCACAAACCATACCAAGCAACTATTTCATAGGTTTCAATAACTCGAGCTTCTAGAATTCTCCATTATATCAAGTAACATCAGGTATCTCCACTATATTTGAGAGACTTTATATGATCCTTATCTAGTTTAGAACTATATATTTTTGGAGCAGAAAAAAAGGCCTGTTGCTTAAGACTGAGTTCTAAAACTGTGGACATTTCCAAGTGAAAGAAGCCAGGCTTAAAAGGTTATATACTGTATGATTCAATTTATATAGCGTTCTGAAAAAGGCAAAACCATAGGGGCAGAGAAAGAGCGGGAGAAGGGGTATTGACTCCAAAGGGGTGGGAGAGAATTTGGGGGAGTTATGGAAATGTTCTATAAGATAATGGTGGTTACTATGTGCGCTTGTCAAAACGTACAGAACTGTACACTAAAAGGGTGGATTTTATTCTATGAAAATTATACCTCAGTAAACCTGGGGTGGGGAGAGACTGGGTTCTAGGGCCTGGTCAGTGTCCTTTAGGACCTATCACCATGAGTCTATGAGTGTTGGGGAAATGCTTAGAGCGGGGAACTCATACAGGGATGCAATATTTCGGGTAATATGTATTTCTACTGAAGGCAGGGGCTAGGGGATAAATTGCAGCTATGACTTGAATTCTAGATTAGAACAGTTCTTTCCTAATGTTCTGACTAAAATTCTCTATTAGAAAGGCAGTGAAGTGGAGTGGATAAGGGCCTGACTTCGGGAACCAGACTACCTGGGTATGAATCCCACCCTTGTCAGTCACTAACTGTGTGACCTTTGGCAATTTACCTATTAGAAAACTACATATTCGCTTATACCCAGCTGTATTAGCCAGCCAGTAAAAGGATAAGTAACTGTGTGTGTGTGCGTGTGAGTGTGTGTATGTTTTCTAATTAAGGCAGTAAAGGAAAGCTGTACTGCTTGAGGTTAAGGGATAAAAATGATGATACTTCTGATAAAGCTGACTATGGACTGGGTACTCTTTTAAGCATATTACATGTATAAATTATTTAATTCTCACAACTCTATGATAGGTACTATTATCATCATCCCTGTCCTACAAATGAGGAAACTGTGTGGCACAGATAGGTAAATTGCCAAAGGGCACAGTTAGTGACTGATGAGGCTGGGATTCAAATCCAGGCAGTCTGGTTCCGGAAGCCAAACCCTTACCCACTGCACTCCATCGCCTTTCTAATAATTAGGGAATATTAGTTACAGCATTAGGAACTAATTGTTCCCATCTAGAAATCAAGTCAAATTTAATTTCCAGGATCACTTGTAATAAATGAAGGTCAGGGTCCTCCCTACCCAAATCCAAAGGGGAAATCAGTCAGTGTTCACAAAGTTGCTCATTCCCAGCCATATTGTATCAAACTACACAGAACTTCGTTTTTGACAGGGA
Source organism: Balaenoptera acutorostrata (assembly GCF_949987535.1). NCBI lineage: Eukaryota > Metazoa > Chordata > Mammalia > Artiodactyla > Balaenopteridae > Balaenoptera > Balaenoptera acutorostrata. Next base: position 38,103,581 of record NC_080085.1, read on the forward strand.
AGTGAAAAATAAGACAATATTTTGGAAAAAGAGGAAGCGATTTGTTTGTGCGAAGGTCAAAAATTAGGTTATGTCACAGTTTATCATGAGTGTCAGCTATCTACAGAACTGCTCCCCCCAACTTAATTTCTTACAACATGACATTTTCATAGCTGTAATTCATCCCTGTTGCCCCACATGTCCTAGCATTACAGCAATATCTTTTTTTTTTTTTGACAGTTGATTTAATTTTATTATTCAGCTCTCTTGAATAGGATTATATCAATGGAGTGACTCTCTCCTGTCAAAGGTACATAAGCAGTGTGGAGATGGGGAGGGGAGATAGGCTGGTATAAGTTCAAGTTCAATTTTACTTTGCTTCCGTCTAAAACTCCGGTAAGGCCTGGTGAATCTCATTTCTCACCTCTCAATGATTATCCCTTAGAGTGCTGTCTTGTCTCCCTGAATCTGACTGAGCACCATTGCTGTCCTTTCTCAGCCAGGCCTTCAGCCATGTCTACATTTGGTCTGCAATTGTGAACAGGGCTTGGGTCTTTCCTGTAGAAACTGTTTCTCAGGAAAACATTGGGAGATATCTAGTATCTCCCGGTATTCAGTGATTCCTTTTTTTTTTTTTATTTTAGAGTAGTTTGAAATTTATTGCAAGTTGCAAAAGATGGTACAGAGTTCTCATATACACCTCACCCAGTTTTCTCTATTGTTAACATCTTACATCACTATAGTACATTTGTCACAGCTAAGGAACCAGTGTGGGTGTGTTACTATTAACTAAATTCAATACTTAGATTTCACTAGCTCTGTGATTCTTTTTTTTTTTCACACACACACACACTGTATTTTATTTTTACAAGAGATAAATAAACTGACACTAAGCATTATAAATGGATGACCACAACAAAAGCAACAATGATTACAGCAGTATCTTTAAAACTGCAATCCAACAGCAAAAGCCTTGACTCTACCACGGCACAAAAGATCCTCAGAAATATGTTCCTCTCCTTGGATTCTATGTAAGTAAAAATTTGTAAAAAATAAATCCATTTGGATATTATTATTTATTTATACCCTACCTTGTTCCAAAAAAAAGATATGGGGTATGGTATTTTTTTCTACAAAGTCCATAAACATACAATTTTTAAAAAATCTATATTTCTGCAACCTCATAATAGATGATATACTGACGAAATATGCTACATATTAGAATTCATATTGGACATCACATTCATCTTCAAGCTGCAATCTTTTCCCATTTTTCTTTGTCAAAGACTTCTGGAAATGTTATGCTAAAAATAACAGACTTTTAATGTGAGTAACAGGTTAACAAAATGAAAGTTGCTATAGTAACAGAATGCACACTTCAGAAAATGGCACTGCAAGGAGAAATGATATTTATCAGCTGTAGTAAATTGGTGAAAGCTTGTCAATAATGTATCCCGTAGTCTGTTTCAGATAGCTGGGTAGCTACTAATAGCAGTATTTCCCAATATTTTCCTGAGTTTTAAGAATGTATGGAATCAAGGATTTTCAGTCAAGGGGCATGGATTCCTGTACTTCTCAGCATAAGCAAAACTAGCTCTATTAAGGCAGGGCCCTCATGTCTCCTTTAATGCTGTGTTTTATTTTGATGTCTTAACCATTAGTACTTGCAGCATTGTCAGAATTATTCATGTCAACAGTGGGGAACTCCCGAATCTCTGAGAATTATCATTTACGTGGCATTTGGTGTGTTTGGTTTGCTCTAAGTCATAAGCTGGCAGTGTACTTAAGCAAAGCTTTAATGATTGGATGTCTTCTGTTTGACTGCAGTGTTAAGGGATATTTTATTTATTATTGCTTTCCAATTGCAACTTTTGACTGACTGTTGCCATGTTTTCACTGTATTCTATTAAAGAGGAACAAACAGCCATTTTTTTACAGCATGCACCACTCTGCTTTTACAGCCTGCATTTTTCATGCAGTAAATCCAGACACTTTACAATCATTAAGAATATGTAAGAAGACTTGGCTCCATAACATCCTCTCTCCAGAGTTCAACCTGTGCTATAAAACAAGCAACCACAGAAAACGTACCTCCAGGCTCAGCTCTCTAAAAGCCAAAACCCCCTATCTTAAATAAGTTATTTCTGGTAGGAGAATTATAGAAGGTTTGTGTTGAATGTTTTGCTACCTTTGATCCACATGGCTATTGCTTCTTTCTTGCTCATCTTCTTCAAATTACAATTTGCCCTCTTTCTCAGCTCATTAATAATGTAGCCTCTGGTAGATGCACCAGCCTCAAATGAGATGCCTATATTGCATTTACTAGGACCCAGCTGGTTTCTGCACTGAGGTTATTCTCATCCTGTCTCCCCAGCACCTGGCTTCTCCTCTGTGAAAGAGCAGCGATGGTAACAAATGGGGCTGTTTGGGCTAGACAGAGAGAGGACAAGCAAATAGGCCAAGACTTAATTGCTTTCTTACCTGAGACTGCAATTTCCTCCAAGATATGGGAATGGCTCTCGGGAGAAAATGGAACCAAGATAGATCACGGTGATTTTCCAATATTATGGAATTCTGGACTGGGAACAGTACAAATGGCCTTTCTTTCTTCCCTTGACCCTCAAAGGGTGGCCCTGACAATAAGGAAAGGTCAAGTTTAGAAGCAACAATACCTGACGAAGATTGGGCCACAGTGGCGCGTAGGCACTGTTTATTGAGCTTCGACTATATGCTGAGCTTTATCTCATGCTTTAGCTTATTCCATTTTTACAACAGCCCTGTGAAGTAAGATTTATTCTTATAATGGTTAATCAATTCTTTTTCAGCACAATTCTTTTGAACGCTGGTTCTCTTTCTCGCTGAACACAGAAAGAAGTCAGAACTACTGAATTTCCTTGTTCCTTCTGCCGTTTTTAAATGCTGCATCTTCCTCAAGCAGGGATCCTAATTTTTTTCTTCTTCATAGTGTTACTCTAAAAATAATAATTTTAAACCTCTCTTTTCATGGCATTTATCTTTCAGTTGAATTCAGGAGTCAGTATGGCAGAGCACAGAGAGAGGTCAGCACATTTTATCTATAAAGAACCAGAGAGTAAATACTTTAGGTTTTGCAGGCTATATGGTCTGTCTCATTGACTCAACTCTTCTGTTGTAGTAGGCAAATGCAACATAGACAACACATAAAGGAATGGGTATGGCTGTGTTCCAATAAAACTTAATTTTCAGAAACAAGAGGCCTGCCTATGAGCCTTAGTTTGCTGATCTCTGGATTTAAAAAACAAAAAAAGTGGCAGGAGATGGGGGGAGGGCAAAGCAAAAGGATAGTCTCAAATAACTAATTTCTAGGATCATGTTATTAGCTGTGTGGCCTTGGGCAAGTTACTTTATTTCTTTGAAACTCAGTTTCTTTATCTGTAAAACAAGGGTAATAGCTTCCTCATGAGATTATTGTGAGGATTAAAAGAGAGAAACACATACTCCTGAACTTTCCACCTCTTTCAGTTTGGTTAACACTGTTTGATGGTTTATAATATTCCAGGCACTTGTTTAAATGCTGATGATGCAACCGTAAGACAAGGCCCTTGTTTCCCGCACCACCTCTTAGGAATTCAAGGAGCATTAATCCTGCCTCAGAGGATAAAGGAAGGCTTCTGATGGGAGGCATTCAAGGTCCATCTTGGAGGATGAGTGGAATATTTTAGGTTGAAAAGCAAGAGAAGGACATTTCAAGTAGAGATAACAACCGGAGCAAAGAGATAAAAGCTTTGTAGAATTGCATTGTATTTCAGGGAACTGTGAAAAATATTCCAGTGTAGCTAGAGAATAGGATGATGCATGGTAAGGTACATACTAATACAGCCTACCTGATATCCATTCCCCCTTCTCCCTTACTCATAGGGCCATGATTTTGTCCAGGGCAGAAAATGTACCCAGCTAAAAATACTCAATCCCCCAGTCTCCCCTCTAGCCAGAGGTGGCCATGTGACACAGTTCTAGCCAGTTAGATGTGGGTTGAATCTCTGGAAAAGGCTTCTTTTTCTGAATAAATAGAATACAACTGTATAGGAGAAGGCTTTCTTCTGATCTGGAAAGTGGATGTAACACTTGGAGATTCAGCAACACTTTTGCAATCATGAACAAAAGCCACATATTGACAGTGATAGGGCAGAAAGACAAAAGAAGTCTGTGTTCCCTGTGGCATTGTTGAGCCACTACACCAGCCCAGTGACTTATTTCCAGACTTTGGGTACACGAGAAACAAGTAGCCCCGTTATTGAAGCCACTGGGAATTGTGTTTTCCATTGTTTGCAAATGAACAAAATACTAAATGATACACAGTGGAGCTGGAAGTGGTAGGAAAGATGCTGAAAAAGTAGATTAGTTTCAAATGGTGAAGAGTGCCAAGTGTTATACTCTGGAGTGTAGACTATCCTGTAGACAAGTGAGAAACAGCAAAGGTTTTTAAGTAAAGGAGAGATATAAAAATTTATTCAATAGCAGACAATTAAGATCTAAGTATATGTCAGGTCCTGTGGGAACTACACAGACAAACAAAACAAAACAAAATAAGGAGACACCTAGCAAACATAATTATTACAAATAATGATGTCTCATGAAGAAAACAAATGATTTTGCTAAAGAATAGAGCGTCCTACTTTAGATATGGTAGGAAGGCCTCTTCGGAGCGGTAACAATAGAGCTGAGACATAAAAGATGAGAAGTTGGTCATGAGAATACTGATGAAAATAGCATTCTAAGCAGAAGGGCCAGCATTTGCAAAGGCCTGAAGAAAGAAAGGGTTTAGTAGCTTCTAGGAACTTTAAGAAGCTCAGTGTGACTGGAGCTTATTACCCAAATTGGGAGTTGATGGTTTGGGATGAGGCTGGAGAGAGAGATGATAGGGCTTTGTAGGCTATGACCAGGAGTTCAAGTGAACAGGAAGCCATTAAGGGGTTTGAATCAAGTGATGTGACCCAAGTCATACTTGAAAAGAGTGTTCTTGATATGGTATCGAAAACGGATTAAGGAGGAGCAAGAGTAAAGAGGTGTAGACCAGATAGCACTTGTTGCAGTAGTCTAGGTGACAGATGATGGAGGGATGATGGCGGCCTAGTCTAAGGTGGTGATTATGGGGATGGAGAAATGTGAGTACTTGAGGTGCATCAGCATGACTTGATGTATAGATTGGATGCTGGAGGTTAGGGACAAGGAGGAATTAAGGATGACTATCTCTGAACTGAGCTTCTGGGTAGAGTGCGATACTAATTATTGAGATGGGGAAGATTGTGGGAAGGGATACATTTTGGGTGGGAAACGAATTGTTCTGTTTTAGACGTGTTAAGTTTGAGATACCTATAAGACATCCAAGTGGAAACGTCGAATCGGCTGTGTGGGATGTGTGAGTCTGAGATTTAGAGAATTCCTCTGGCTGGAGATAAAGTTATGACTCATCAGCAAAATTATGATTTTTGAATCCAAGAGAGGAGATGAGCTCACCTTGGAATATTGTGTAGAGAAAGAGAAGATATGAGGTCTGTTTGGCAAAGGTAGGTGGAGAATGGATTGGAGAGAAGAAAGATTAGGGACATGGAAATCAGCTCAGAAGTTGCTGGATTAGTTTTGAGTGAGAAGTAAGGGAGGTCTGACCTAGAGTAGGAACAGTGGGAATGGAGAAAAAGGAAAGGACTTAACAGACAGTTTACAGGAAGAATCCACAGAACTTGGATTCTGATTGGATTGCAAGGGTGAGAAAGAAGCCAAAGATAGCTCTGAGATTCCTCTATGCTTGATTGACTGTATCTTGATGTTCTCAACTGGTGTGGGATACGTAGAAGGAAAAGAGAGTTCCAGGGTGAGATAACAAGTTTGACTTGGGTGCTACCAGGGCAAACATCAGACAGGCTTAAAGCCTGGGACTGCCAGGTAATGCTTTTGAAATAGTACCCTCTCTTCATCTAAACCTGAAGCAAATGCTCAAGAATGATCTATAATTGTTTTGAAGCCAGTGTGACGGTAGACAGTGTCCAGAATAATTATGAGGGTCGTGGAGGACTTTTAGAAGTCCTCCATGAGACTAGCAAGGGGAATGTCTTGTGCTCAGTGTAATCCTTGGTCCATGTTGGTTGTGTCATCCATAACTGAATGTCCCTGTAGGGAACTTTGGGGAGCTAGAAAACCTTACCTTCGCCCAGGGGGTGTATTGTGGATCTTCTACTTCATTTAACCATCTCCATAGAAGCTTCACATTTCTAGATGTGTCCATTGTTGTCTTTCTGTGGATCATATTACTGAATAACTGTTAAATGGAATTGCTGCAAAGTCCTTGTGTTCTGATAGCTGAGTTGGTAAGAGGAACTAGAGAAACCACAAAGGTGTTAATACCAGAATTCTAAGATATCAAGTGAACCATCTTTGTTGCAAAAAAAAAAAAATGTGGCTAGGAATAAAGGAAGAAGTGTTTGTCAAGTATGTCAGTTGTCTCCCTGACTCCACGCAGTTTGGCATCCTGGATTGAATATTGGGCATGGTCACAGTTATAATTTCTTGGCTGCTTCTGTTGCTTCAAGCCAAAGGGTAAGAGATATCTGAGGTATTATAGCAGAAAATGAAATTACAAAATCCAGTCTGGGTAGTAATGAAAATTGAGACCAAAGCTGTTTCTCAGCAGAAGTTGGATACTTCTGGCATTTCAGATACGAATGGGGCGGGGGGTGGGGGTGGGGGTAGTGAAATTAAGCAGAGAAAATTCTTTGCCTTTTATTTTAGATTTTGTCAGAGGCAGCAGATTTTTTAGACCAAGAAGAATTTAAGAAATAAGAGGTTTTAAATGTGGGAGGAAGTGGCAGCAACGATGACAGAATTAAGTAAAGCTCAATCTTCACTGACCTTACCTGAAAAAGTGGATAAAGAATACCTGGGTCTGCATTACGGTTTTAATTATGAATAATTATGCTTTAAATTTTGTTAATTAATCTCTCCTTTACTGTCAGCTCTGACCTTGCAGCTCTGCGGTTTTTGCAGACTAATTGGGGTTTTTAAGATGTGTCCCGAGATAGCCACTCAAAAATAATTTTCTCATTGGACCAGACACTTCAAGTGGAAATCACAAGTGTCTCAATGAAGTATAAAGCATCCATTGATTAACGTGTACAAGAAGCAATTCCTTCTTGAAACTTCTGTTTGAAGATAAATGTTTTGTTGCATAGAGGCTGGCCAAGAGGTGCTTTTTAAAATATGATTGAAAAATAGATAGCTACATGTCCTCATTTCCAAGATAACCCACAGTCACCAAGTTGACTAACTGAAATGGTACTGCGATGATGCAACTAAAATGGTAAATAATTGACTTTATAATTATAGGTATAATTTTGCTTAGGAAAAAACAAGCTTCCTAAACTAAGAAGGGGGAGATTGGCATCTTCAAAGTTACAAGTCTTGGGGCTGGCAGAAGGGGACACGTGTATATATTTTCAACAATCTCAGAGCTAGGAAATAAGGAAGGATTTGACAAATCTAAAACTTTAGTAAAAAAGTTAATGAATGATAAATACTATAAACACTTTACTTTTAAGTTACACAAGGTGGGGGTGAGGGGTGGGTCTTAAAGAATAAGTGGACACTAGTGAGAAAAACAGATGTCAAAGTGAGTTAATAGAGGGTCAGATGCTCTTGCACAGGGGCCTGTATTAGTCTGCTTAGACTGCCATAACAAAATGCCACAGACAGGGTGGCTTAAACAACAGAAATTTATTTTCTCACAGTTCTGGAGGCTAGAAGTCCAAGATCACGGTTCTGGCTGATTTAGTTTCTGATGAGAGCTCTCTTCCTGGCTTGCAGATAGCCACCTTCTATGTCCTCATGTAGACTTTCCATAGTGTGTTCCTGCAGGGGAGGTGGGTGGGAGATAGTACAAGCTCCCTGCTGTCTTCTTATTAAAGACACTAATCCTAGCTGATTAGGGCCCCACCCTTATTACCAGATTTAACCTTAATTCCTTCCTTAAAGGTCCCATCTCCAGGCACACAAGGGATTAGGGCTTCAGCATATGAATTTGGGTTGGGGGCACAGACATTCGGCCCAAGAGAGCAGGTGGAGGAGCAGCCCCACTGGGAGACTGTAGGGGGAGCGGAGGGGGGGGGCCCAATCCCTGTGGAGACCCAGCCCCGACCTCTTCAGGCTGCACTGGTGTGCTATTAAAAACTAGAAGCCCTTTTTCCTACCCACCACCCACCTGGAGTAAGAAGTCTGAGAGTTGGGGGTGAGGTGGACAGCAAGCTTAGATCAGAAGATGCCATGAGGCCAAATTGTGGCCTGGCTGGGCCCCTCTCCCACCCCAGGGCTGACTGAGCCTCAGGCCAGGGTATAATACACCACCCACCTGAAAACCAGTGTTACTTTGAAAAAGACAGGGAAAAGACCTTGGCAGGACCACACAGAACCTTGAGGTAGGAGTGTTTCCACTCCCTGAGTGAAGATCTAAGAAGACAAGCAAAATGCAAACCTCTAGAAGAGCCAGTTCCTAGGAATCACTTGGGTGGGAGCTATCTGGGGTATACCAGGCCATTTAACAGTGTCTGTAGGTGCTGTTAACAAGGATGCAGAGCGTAGCCTAAAAGGCAGGGTTTCTCAACTGCACGCATCCTGGGCTATACAGTTCCTTGTTGGGGTGGTCTTATGCATTGTAGGATGTTTAGCAGCATCCTTGGTGTCTACTAACTAGATGCCAGTAGCACCTCCCCCGCCACCAAGTTGTGACCACCAAAACCGTCTCCAGACACTGCCAATGTTGAGAACCACTGGCCCAAAGAGATGGCTGGTGGTGGCCTAATAAAGACAATTTGTGCTTCAGATTAAAAGGACAGTAATTCGTACAGTTAATGGAAACACTGAATAAAGGCATAAATCTATGATAATGCTGAAAAGGAAGATGCAAGATAATATACCACAGGAAAAAGTCAAGCCAATGTGAGTCAGTTGATTGGTACTCAGTTTCTCACAAAACTGGGAGATCTTAACAAATTGTTCAATTAAAGAAAATGTTACATTTAATTAATTACTTAATCTTGCAATGCCATCATCTCACTGGCTAGTTCAAGAAGTTATTGTAGTCTGCCTGAAATGTCAAACATCTACACACTCACACTCATCAATGTGATCTGATACTGCAAATATATTATATCTTAGGTCACACACTCATAAATGTAGTAATTCGATACTGTAAAAATATTAAAACTTAGGTCAGTGTATGGATTTAAGGGTATAACTCAGAGGATTTTCTTGGGAAATTGATCTTCACTTTTTCAGGTGTTGCTGGAAACATTCACATGTGCTCCGGTATTTTTATATAATGTATTTATACGTGGTGACAGCCAGACTTTCAAAAGTCAAGCAGTAGGTGGCCAGGCAGGTGTAAACCCAGTCAAGGAGAGCTTCTTGTGCCACCCCTCCTAAGTTCCATGTTTCTGTGGGGAACTTTGGGAGACCTGGGATGTTATGCTCCCCGCTGGATGTAGTTCCCACTTTCTGTGGGCATCTCCATAAGTTTTCACGTCTTTTGCCATTGAAGAAACTTTCTATCTTCTAGAACAGTGTCAGTCACGTCACTGCCCTGTTGTGATGACTGAGTAAACACCTTCTGAATTTTCTATGCCTTTTGCCACCCCCCAGTGTTGTGGATTAGGAAACGTAGAAATGAAACTGGCACCAGTCTCCCGTATTTCCCTTTGAGTTGTTTTCTCCTCCTTTTCTCTTTTGGGTGCATGAGAAGACCTCTGGGTAGTCACACTGCTTCCTTTAGATTGCTCCTCGTTTTTATTTCTCTTTAGTCTAATTTCTTATTACATTGTAAGAATTTATAGAATCTCTCATCTCCCTTGAATACATTTTAGAAACCCTGATCATGAGATTATAACCACATTCTATCTGACTTTTAAGAATATGATGTTCTACGAAATAATGCCATTTGCAGCAACATGGATGCAACTAGAGATTATCATACTAAGTGAAGTAAGTCAGAAAGAGAAAGACAAATACCATATACATTCCCCTCATCAGCTGCACAGCCAGACCTCAGCAGCTTCCTAGAGCGCCCTTCCGCTTACATCACACTTCATGTGTCTGCAGTCCTTACTAGACTCAGGCTTATCACTCTGGAGTGTAGCAACTCTATTATTTTTCAATCCGTAGCCTGCTATTCAGTGCCCAGCACACTGTAAAAGTATTCACTGCGTGGTGGAATAAATTTTTCCTTTTATACGGTTGGGTTTGCTGTTGGTTTTGTTGTTTTAGCATTGGTCTGCTTCTGAAATAGATGTTCCCTTTCATACACAGTTCTTCCACTAAATATAGACTTTTAGGCACATAAAGGCATAGCTGAGACTCCTAGGTCCAGAATCTGTGAGTTTCGTGCCAGAGAATATGTGAGCATGGGAAACAATTCTGATCCAGGAAAGAGCAGGGGTATTGATGGTGTTAGAGAAAGCCTTTTTAAAAAGTGGTTTGGCACAGGATAGCAAAGTTATAAAAATGTTACAGATGATTATGTGTTCGAATAGCGTAGTATTGCTGGCTAACTGAAATGGAAGGTTTGGAGCATTCAACAGTGAACTTTTTTTTTTTCCTGTTTACATTTCAAGTCTTATTTACTCAATTTTTTAAATATTCTTTTTCATATTTTTTTCATTATGGTTTATCCCAGGATATTGAATATAGTTCCCTGTGTTCTACAGTAGGACCTTGTTGTTTATCCATCCTATATGTAATAGTTTGCATCTGCTAATCCCAAACTCCCAATCCATCCCTCCCCCACCCCCCTCCCCCTTGGCAACCACATGTCTGTTCTCTATGTCTGTGAGTCTGTTTCTGTTTCATAGATAAGTTCATTTGTGTCATATTTTAGATTCTACATATAAGCGATATCATATGATCTTTGTCTTTGTGTGTCTGACTTACTTCACTTAGTATGATAATCTCTAGGTCCATCCATGTTGCTGCAAATGGCATTATTTCATTCTTTTTTATGGCTGAATAGTATTCCATTGTATCTATGCATATATATACACACACCACATTTTCTTTATCCATTTGTCTCAATAGAGAACTTTTAACCTAGTCAACACAGCTCAGATTGTGGAATGAAAGCCAGTTAGGTTATACATGCAAATATTCAAGTATAAAAATGTTGAGAAGTATAGTATGGAATCTGGCTGATGAAATCATGGGCTAAAGAAGTGACTAGAACACAAATAGAAATGACAGAAAAAAAGAGAGATATATCCATCCACTGTTTTAGTAAACACCTGTTATAATCTTATCTTCCCACGATCTTTTAAAAAGCTTTTCTACATTTGGGGAAAACCCTACCTCATGAGCCCTGCAAAGTTTAAGTCTGAACTCAGATCCCCAGCATCCTTTGCAGCAAGCATGCTGTCATATGACGTAGGCTGCATGAATTTGGAGATAAGCAAAAAAGGAAAAAATCCTGGTATGGAGCTTCTGCTTGTGCCAACACAAATAATGACCAAGGCATTTGGCTTTCAAATGGCAGTGTGTTCTAGTGCTGCTAACTTGAGTTCCTGATGCAGAAGTAGCATGTGGCTGGCAGCAGTAATGTTTCGGTGGAGTCAAATTCTTGGCATTTAGTGCTTGGCTGGGACAGCAGAGGTGGTTTTATCTCAGGCCAGTTCTGGGATATGGGTTTGACCATTTCTCTAGGAAATAATTATTTGAGCTAACACCTTGGCCCTTACCTGTAATCTGTTTTTACAGTGGAAACCACCAAATTAGATTCTGCTGTTTGCAACTGCCTAATACAATATTACAAATATCCCTCACTTAGTTTTTCTTCTAAGAGGCAAGTAATCAACAATTTTGAAGCTATCACGAGATAAGAAGAGTAAATACAGCCTTGAAGAAAAGTAAACACAGAAACTCAAATGGAATACAGCCTTCTTGGGTAGCTCATAATTCATTTGACTCCTTGGTTCTTACCTCACATCCACTTTGAATTCAGAGTTGGCCTTTCATAGGAGTTCCTCCAAACAGAACCAGCTCTACAACACATGACTGGAAGTGGATATTTTCTCTGAGGATTTCAGGGACAGATAAAGGAGACGTCTCACTGTACCATCTTAAAATGGTACACGATGTTCCCATTAGGCATCTCTAGTCCTTTCCTAAAGTCCTTATCTGGGTGATAGAAAGGATAGAAGAGGCAGATTCTGATATCAAGAACACAGGAATTTTTCATCATATTTTAAAAGTGGACAGTACCTTGAAAATACACTTTCCATGGAATGGGTACCATATACTTACACATCCTTTTCTTTGGGCTATGTGGACGAAACTCTTAAAACTCTATATCAATTTTCAGGGGTATTAACTCTCTGGAGAATATTTTCTCTTATTTTCATTTTTAACTGGGAATATACATAACAATAACTGTGGAGAAATGGTGAAGGAGAAAGCAGAAATCATTCTTTGTTGTCTTTTTTTCCGTTCATCTCGTGTGTGTGTGTGTGTGTGTGTGTGTGTGTGTGTGTGTGTGTTATGCAGGGATAAAGAGGTTACATAGATACATTTAAGTGGCCATGGGCTAGTGTGAATTCTCCTGGCGTTTCTCCCAATTATTTAAATATTCCATGCTAATCGGCTTGCCCATCACAGACCTCAGGACAAGTGGGCCCTGGTCCTTTATAAGAGCCAGAGAGTGTATCTTTCCCCATAGCTGACTGCCTCTATTTGTTTTCATTAGTGTAAATGAAAACAAATGGAATTCCTAGGTGCCCCAGGCAAAGGGATGCTATGCCCCGCCCCCCACCCCAATTGCTACTGCCTGCAGCCTCCTGAGCTCATTCAGAAAGCTTGCCAGGAGAGGGGTGCTTCTGCAAGGGCTCTCCCCTTCAGAAGCTCGGGGCATATTATTTTGAATTATTTCAGAAGAGGAAACTCTTGGCCAATCAAAATGCAGCACTTGTATTAGCTTATTTTCAAACGAGTGATAGCTTTGTAGAATCAAAGTCTGCTCAGATCTCACCATTTCTAGGCTGCTTGCTTCCTCAGCCTGAAGTTAGCTGCCATCTTCAGAACAGGGCATCTCTGTTGCTGTCTTTGGAATCTGGCATGAACAAAGGATCTCATAAAAGAGCTGCAGTGAATTGTTGGAATTTGTGTTGACAAAAGTTCCTTTCCTGTGTTGCAAACTCAGGCTTGGCCTCTGCAGTGTTGAAAAGCTGCTTCCCCTCAGCAGATGTTCTGACACTCGCTGGCTGTGTTCTTGTCTGCACTCATTTGTCTTCCCCTGCTCTCCACTTCCACGACACAAGATAGCTTGGAAACGCGATTTCTCCTCTCCTCTGTACAGCCCTCTCCACCAGTGACTTGCCCACTGCTTCATTCCACAAACCACAGCTACTGGGGTCTGCATCACCCTCTGTGTTGCAGTTATTTCTGCCTCCCTGGCTTTTCACAGTTGGACACAAAAAGCAGTGATGACTAAAGCCTTCATTTTATTTCTCCTGACACCATCTCCCTAGGCTTATGCTTTTTTCTCACAGTGGGAGACAGGACCACTATAAAAATTCAGTTGGCCATCAAGATAGTCTTAGAATAATATTTGACCCTTTCCTTTCTTTTGTTTCTTTAAAGTAATCACTACAGGCTGCAGAAGCAGGTTCCCTCTAATCTTTATCACCTTATCCATTATGATAGTCAAATGTCTGGTCCTATCTCTAATCCAAGCTCTTAGAGTAGTAGCCTCACTGATCATCACCTTTGGGGCCTTAACAAATGTTTCTTGGGAGGTGAGGAAACATTTACTGAGAAGTTGCTTCTGGATGTAGTCACCCTTTTTGTCCGTGTTCTCAGGCCCCTGGAGAAGTGTGAAGACCACAGATTTTCGTTTTACAGAGAGGAGTAACTCTTTTCTGATTTCCTCCAAGTGGTTGCATGATTGGACCCCTCGGGTCAACGTGGGGGTCAAAGTTTGGAATGAGAAGAGGATGAGTATATGATTTAAAGAGGGGGGTGTCCCACCCAAGTACTAACCAGGCCCTAGGGGCAAGACGGGAATAAAGACGCAGACCTACTAGAGAATGGACTTGAGGACACGGGGAGGGGGAAGGGTAAGCTGGGACAAAGTGAGAGAGTGGCATGGACATATATACACTACCAAACGTAAAATAGATAGCTAGTGGGAAGCAGCCGCATAGCACAGGGAGATCAGCTCTGTGCTTTGTGACCACCTAGAGGGGTGGGATAGGGAGGGTGGGAGGGAGGGAGACACAAGAGGGAAGAGATATGGGAACATATGTATATGTGTAACTGACTCACTTTGTTAGAAAGCAGAAAGTAACACACCATTGTAAAGCAATTATACTCCAATAAAGATGCTAAAAAATAAAAATAAATAAATAAAGAGGGGGGTGATCTGAGACAGGTCCTAGCTCTGGGACAGGTCAACGATACCTGGGCATCAGGGAAGTAAGCTTACCTAGGTCAGGTTGTGAAATTTGACAATGTGTTCTAAATCAAGTATTTTCTTCGGTTAATAAACTGTCTTCATATATTCTGTGCCAACCACTGTGTGTGAGGCTGTGGGAGAAATAAAGATGTAAAGATGAGGTTTCTTCCTCTACTCACGTATTGCATGTTCCCACTCTGACCAAGACCTCCTCCCTCTCCAGCACAGATAAGCTACAGCAGCTGCAAGAAGGGGCAGAGAGTTAGGAGGGCAAATGCGGCTTCCCAAACTATCCACTATAGATGTCAACACCTCAGTGTATCTCCATCGGCCTCTTCCTCCATGGATCTGAGCGATTCTCAAACCTGGGTGCACGTTAGAATTACCTGGAAACTGAAAAAATAAATACAACATCTAAAAATGGTCAAACTGGTAAATTTCATATTGTGTAGATTTCACTTGAATTGAAAAAAGGGTAGTAGGTCCTCTAACCTCAAGGAGGTGGAATGTAACTCTCCTCTCCTGAAGCAACTTTCTTTCAAAGAGGACAGAGTGGAAAGGCAGAAGAAAGTGTAACTTTACGGTGGAGAAACCTGACAAACCTCAGCCAGGTGATCAAGATCAACATCAACAATGCTAAGTCATGTTGAGTGCATGCACTGTCGATACGGTGTGATGAAAATGACACCTTACCTCTGTGGTCTTTCTTGCCAAAATCTATAACCCCAGTCTCATCTTGAGAAAAACATCAAAACAATCCCCACTGACGGACAGGCTACAAAATACCTCACCAGTAATCCTCAAAATTGTCAAGGTCATCAAACACAAGGGAAGTGTGAGAAACTGTCACAACTCAGAGGAGCCTAAGACATGACAACTAAATATCATGTGTTATCTTGGATGGGATCCTGATACAGACAAAGGACATTAGGGAAAAACTAAAGAAATCTCAATAAATTATGGAAGTTAGTTAATAATAATGTCTCGGTATCGGTTCATTAATTTTCACAAGGGTTCCATACTCATGTAAGGTGTTAATAGGGGAAACTGAGTGTGGGGTATACGAGAACTCTCTGTACTATTTTTTGTAATGATTCCGTAAATCTAAAAGTCTTCTAAAAGAGAAAGTTTCTTAAGTAGATAAATATGCTTGGATCTCACCCCAGAGAAATCCATATCTTTGGTGTGTGAAGTCTGAGCAACTGTAGTTTTACAAGCTTCCCAGGGGATTCTGATGCACGGTGAAATTTCAGAATCATTGGTCCACCCAGCCCTGCCCTCTGCAGGTCAAGATTCTGATGTTAGCTTGCTGTCTCATTTCACCCACCTTTGCCTCCCCTCAGCTTTTATAGCCAGATTTATCGACGAGCTACATCTCTTGGCCCAGACTCAGCCCGTTTCCTGGGTCAAATCTGAGCAGGCAGAGATCCAGCTTATAATGGGAGTGAGTTTAAGCTGGGGCTGGATATTTTTTTCCTGTACTCCACCCAGACTTGGGATGATGTTCAATAATCTCTGGCTCCTCCCAGCCAGCCGTGACCCAGTGTGTAGGAACATGTTTCCATGTCAATTCCTTTTCTGTGCTCTCTTTGGGCAACTGCTCATATCAAGACTTCCTCTTGGGTACGGGCCTCAGCCCTCTTATATGCAGATCTAACCTTTCTCAGTTTCCGTCATTGAAGACTTTGGCTCCCCTTTTCAGTCACTGATTAGACACTGATGAGGGTAGACAGAGCCTCTAAAATGATGCTGCCTGATTGCTGTGTCATTGACTTTCAGTTGCCTGAAAGTTTCCCCTACCAGGTACCATCTGCCAGGTGAGGCCGCCTGAGCTCTATGTCATGAACTTCCCAACTTCCTACCCTAGGCTCTGCAGGCTCTAGGTAAGGGTCCCCAGGCCACACTTGGAGTGTTAGAAATGATCCTAGCTCAGCCTCATCTTGGAGGCCCTGTTTTGCTCACCGTAACACGCTAAGACTTGAGCCCATTAACAACAGCCCTGTCAAGCCAAACCTCCCTTTCTCCTGCTGTTCAATTTATACCTCTGATCAATCTGCCACCTCGTTATCCAAATACTTCAGTCTGGTAACAACATTTTCACGTCTGCTCTCCACTGATACTTCATCTTCATCCCACACTCACTCCATTCTGCTGCATTCCATGTATATATTCTTATTGCTCTTTTTTTCTGCCACTGCTAATGGAATTCCTTAAATTCTCTGCCCCACCAATATCACCAGACATTTGAAGAAAACCTGTAATTTGAAAGATAGACAGAAAACAAGAAACAGGAAAAAAAAAAGAAATTTAGAAAAAAACAGAGACAATGCAGGAAGTAGAAGAAAACTTAAAAGGAAAAGACCTATAATTATTTTCCTAAAGAGAGGAGTAAAAATAGTTCATCTATGAAACAGAAACAGGATCCTATATTAAAATCTATAAAACTAAGAAAGAATTCTTGGAATTTAAACTTTGATATAGAAAATTTAAAACATTAGTGGAAAAGTTGTTTGGCTTGGTTTTTGCTTGTGCTTTTATTTCTGGGCAGGAAATTGATACGTATCCTTGAACTTCTTATCTCCTTGAAATGAACAAATTAGGCAGAGGCTTCTTTAGCTTCTGCTATTGGGTATATGAGGTTGCTCTCGGATCCTTAACCATGTAGCTGGTTGGATAAATGGACATAAAGTCTGCCTTGCTGGGCCATTTATGTCTCTGCAGGGCCACCTGAGCAGGCAGGTCCCAAGATCAAGATTTAGGTCAAGCACCAGAAAGTTCTTTCAGAAGTTTCAGGCTTAGATCAGATTGTTAATCTGGATTTTATCTGAAAACCCTGTACTTGGTGGATATTTTGGGATCAACTGTCCAGCTATTAAGAAAGTCCTATTTGGACCCCATCCAATTCCTGATGTTTGTGTATTTGCTTAAACAAACAGAATCCCAGATGCCATCAGGGGTAACCAGAGCCCTTGACATATACTTTTCCTTCAGTAACAGAAAGAAGTGTCAAAAAACTAAGACATGTATCAAACATGGATATTTAATGAACTTTTACTGACCAAAAAATAAACAAAACAAAATAAAAAAATATATAATAAGTTTCAAGCATTATATCACGATATTCATGTGCCTCTATAGTCTACCTCCTCAGAGGGCTTATATTCTCTACCCTCCCATCCATTGCTCTTTTCAACCAAAACAGTAACAACAAAAATAATAGTTTTATGGAGTACTTGCCTTGTGCCAGGCACTGTGCTAAGTACTTTACAAATGCTATTTCATCCAACCCTCATAAAAATATTCCAAGAGGCAAGCACAATTATTATCTCCATTGTACGGATTAGGATAACTGAGGCACAGAGAGACCAAGTAAATTGCCCACGATATAGTAAAAGAAGGGGCTCATATAAGAATATAGGATGACTGACTTTCAGGCTATATTCGCATTTCTAAACTTACTGTTCATGGTGCCTTAGTGAAATACTGGTTCTTTGCCCAGAGGTCTCCCTTCCATCTCTCTACTGAAAGCTTGTTTGTTTACTCAAAGACCAACTTAAATATCATTTCTTCCATGAAACATTCCCCTCTCCAAATTCCTCTGCCTCTCCTCAGTATTCTCATCCATTTAAAAAAATACCTTTAAGACTTAGGTCAGGTTCCCCAGAAGCAGACCCGAAAATGAAGTTTTGTGTGTGAGAGATTTATGAAGTAAGTGCTCCCAGAAGAAACTGGTAAGGGAGTGGGGAAGCAGGACAGGGAAGGAGAGGAAGCCAAGAAAAGGGGAGATTTCAGGCAAAGCCCCAACTTCAGTCTGATTGAGCAAGGGAGCTCTAGAGTATAAGGTACACCTCAGAGTTAATCTGGACCAAAGGCAAGGGAGCTAGATTTTTCCCTTCATCTGCCAGTCATTGGATATGTGCCCCTCATCCCAGGAAGATATATATAAACTCCCAGGCATTTCAAGCTTTCAGTATGTCAAGGCAAAGGGGCTTTAATAGCCAAGGGGAGTTTTCTACTAAGAACCTGGACCCTTAGAAACAAAACCATCCAAAAACTGGGAAGAGGCTTGCAGAAATCGTAAAAGTGGTCTGAGGGTATCTGAGCAGAGCCCTAACAGTGTTTAATAATCTCTGTGATCAAATTTATGATATGACTACATCTGCCCTATTTTTTTTCAGTATGCATTTTCTTTACTACACTACTTGATGACACGTCCTGCATCTTTTTATTTGCACCTAACATATTTTATTTGGATTTAATTCGCCTTAACTGTGAAGAGAGGCCATGACCCAACTTGTGAATTCTCAATTTATTTCTTGGCTCCTCTGAAAACTCCTCCCTTCCTTCCACCTATGCTGGGTCCCATTCTTGTTAAAAATTCCCAAAGACATCAACCTCTACTGAAAGTTCCTTTTTAAATATAAGGGGAGTGTGCAGAGGACTTAGCTAAGGACCACTTCCAAGAGCTATTTTTATTAAAAAAATTTTTTTATTGAAGTATTGTTGATTTATAATATCTTGTTAGTTTCAGGTATACAGCACAGTAATTCAGTTATATATATGTATTATATATATAATTCAGATATATATATATATATAGGCTAACTCCATTTTAACAGAGAACTCCTATTTTTAGTTTTAATAGAGAATTACTGAACAGCCAACTTAGCCATTTGATCCTTCTAGAACCAAAGAAGTTTCTACCCTCTCCACACTACCCCTTCCTCTCTTCCTAATCCCAATACTGACTGAAGAAAATTTGAGGGTGACTTTGTAGGAGACATAAGGTAAAAACGGCTAGTACAATCATCATGTGCGTAAATGAACACCTCATTTCACAACATCAGGATAGAGAGACAGCTCTGCCTGTCGAGTTGCTGCCATGGCCATTGTGAATTGTGGATCACTGTCTGTGAGACAATCAGCTGAGAGGCTCAGAGGCTCAGAGAACCGTTCCGCGTCAGTGCCCGCTCAGGGCTGGAAGATGACACTAACGCAGAGCCACTTGGTTTTCACAGAATACAGACAGCAAGAACCAAAATGAAGAGGGATCCCTGAAATTACCTGTGTCACCAAGTAGAAACAGGAGGTCACTCTTTATCAAATTTCTGCATAATAATGTTCAACATTATGGAGCACTTACTGTCAGCCGGCCGATACGGGAGTGGTAGAGAGGTGTTATCTAGTTTATTCTCGTAACTACCCTTTCACATAAGCTCATCATCCCTATTTTCTAGATGAGGAAAATGAGACCTGGGAACCTAAAGCACATGCTAAGGTCAGACAGCCTAGAAGCTGCAGAGAGCTGGGATCTGAGCCCTGGAAAAAGTGACTGATGCAGCATCTGTTCTCAGAACCTTCTGCCCCCAGGATCAGAACATGGGGCTCTTCCTTCAGGCTCTCTCATGATCATCCAATCATTTTGCAGGTTCCACATTGACGATAATGTTCCTCCAAATCCAGTCTTAAGGTACCCGAACAGCACTGAGCACAGACCCCTTAGATCCCTCCTCAGAGCCGCCTGAGCATGCACAGCCCTGCTGAAGTTTATGTTAATTATAAATAGAATATTGATGTGTAAAAATAATAGGAAGAAGAATGCAGGGAAAGTATTTATCCTATTAAACAAAATGACTTGGTGCACATGTGTTTGAAAGCATTGGAATCAAGTCGTGTTATTCACTAAAATTGAAAATAAGTAGACGGACCTCTGTTCTAGAAGATGTGGTTAGCCATTAATCCATATTTGTCTACATGTAGGGAACAACACATATATAATTCTATGGTTTAGACCTTTCATTATTTCAAGCTGGTTTTACCTCTCACAATCCTATTTAATTAAACTTTTAATTATGTAACTTTCAATTAAACTATTAATTAAACCGTGTGCTATTTTTTTTCTTAAAGCCATGATGATTTCTGGTAGGTACAGCTGTTGCGGGTAGAGAGAGTTTTACATTTCATTCGATATTTTCAATTCTGCCTCATTCTTTCTTCAGTTAAATATAACGACCAATAGTCTAGGGCAGAAAATGTCACATGCCTGTCTTTCTTATGGTATCAGGGTCACACTGGGAAACAGATGGCATGTTTAAGTTACAATATTTGAGGAGGGTTTAATAAAGGGACCATTTACAAAAATGTAAAAAATGTAGATGGGGTCTAGGGAAGCCAGAAGAGATGGCACAATACCTAGGGCTAGTGACAAGGGTCTGGGCCCATTACCCATTACCTACTCTAGGCCCAGAAGGTCATGGAGAGGAAGCTTGTTGTTACCAGGACCTGGAGACCTAGTGGGCTATGGGGTAGGGCTGCTGACACGCTAAAACATAGATCGCTTGATGTGGATCTCCTCCCTCATTCTGATCTCCCCCCACTAGTGGAACCCAAAGGGAAACCAGAGGGCAAGGGAGTCTGTCAATGGTCCACCCTGGTCCACCTCCCAAGGCACCTCCCAAGGATATTGACACACTCAGGAAACAGAGTGTCCCTGCAGTGTGGGCCCTGGGTTCCCTTCCTCTCTGTATCCCCTACACATAGCAGGGGCTTAGTAAAGAGGAACAAGAGTGATTCTTCTCATTGTTGGAAAAGAGCTCATCAGGGTAATCTGTGGAAAATCAAAAGAATAAAACCGGAGCTTTTTGTGTTCTTCCTAAGTACCTCAATCAGATTTACTTCAAAACCTACTAATTTGATGCTTTCTTCAAATAAGAAAATGATGGGCCTATTCACGAGCATTTCTGTCTTCTGAGTGAAGTTTAGAATCAGAAATGGAGTTTATTAATTGAGACATTTTTTTCCTTCACTTGTTCTGACTTAAGTGCCCACTTTTCGGAGCTGTGCACCAAACTAAAGTCTCACTTTGGAACTTTGGTTTTGCCTTTTTCTTCTTTTCACAGTTTTCTTTCTTTTTTTAAAAAATTTTATTGGGGTATAGTTGATTTGCAATGTTGTGTTAGTTTCAGGTGTACAGCAAAGTGATTCAGTTATACATATACATGTATCCATTCTTTTTCAGATTCTTTTACCACATAGGTTATTACAGAGTACTGAGTAGAGTTCCCTGTGCTATACAGTAGGTGCTTGTTGATTATCTATTTTATATATAGTAGTGTGTGTATGTTAATCCCAAGCTCCTAATTTATCCCTCCCTCCGATGTTTCCCCTCACAGATTTCTTTCTGTTTCTCCATCTTCTCCCCTCTTTGCCTCCTTTTCCTTTCCCATTCAGTGGTTGAGGTCCTAGAGCTAGAGGATAACTCACTTGGGACAAAATCCAAGAAATCAAAATCCATTTCCTTATTTCATTCTGGCCCAGTTAAGTGACAACCGCAGGTCACTTTTTTGTTCCCAGGTCTATACAATCTCCACATCCTCAGCCCACTATGATTTTCTCTCACAGAAGCAAGGCAGCAGCCCATCAGAATGCTTGCGTGATACATCCCATAGCCCAGATACAAATTCCCTGATGCTGGAGAAGAGTGGGTCCAGTGACCTGTGGTTCAAGTTGCCTTCAAGTCTTTCATCTTCTTTGGGGCTGGATCCAAAAGGAACATTTGCTGTCCCTTCACAACGTAGTTGGTCTTCTATTTTTTTCTCCCCAATCCCCTCTTCCCTCTTAACTACTTCCTGCAAATAGTCCTTGCTCTGCCCGCCTTCTTCCTGTCTGTCTGTATCAAAACTTGTTGAATAAGTATCCACTGAACACATAATTGGGTCAACCACAAATAAAGCCTCCTTCTGGCCTAGCCCCCTCCTTTCACACAGCACAGCATTTCCTGTTGCCTAGAGTCTCCCATTCCACCCCACCTCCCACTGTACTTGCCAGAAATCTCTCATCTTCTTCCTGCCCACAGAATTATTTTCTCACTCCCTTTGAATCCAGTTCATATTCTTTTCTTAACCTTTCTTAATTTGTATCCTCCCCCATCCTTCTCCACTCAGTCCTTACAGATTCACTCTGAGGTAATTTCTTTTATGCTAAATGATTGTACTACAGATAATTATTTTATTTGTATAATTCTCCTTACGGTCATGATTATCATCGTTGTTAAAACCAGTGTGTGTGTTTCATCCCTAAAACTAGAAAATGAGTTTCTGGTGTGTTTTATACTGAAGGAATACTGAAGGGACTATCTTGCCTGCTTCCTGAACCCTGCAACCCAACTTGGTTTGTAGGATTTTCTTCAGCACACATTGTGTATTGAGGACAGAATTAAGCATTAAGTGCTCTGTAACATGTGAACAAACCACCTGAGTGAGGCATCGCTGACTTACAAAAGAGCTATATAGACAAACTACTGGGAAAAATAGCAAATATTTAACTTTGTAAATTAAGTGTTTATATTCTTATGAATGTAAGCAGTAAGATGATAAGGCAAGTGAGGGGATAATTATGACTTGTTGGTCCAGGACAAGGAAAGAAATCACAGCCTCTCGCTCCAGGTATGAACTAATAGTTTCATGGGGGAAGTAGGGTCAACTTCTGTTTGGTAAAGACATCAAGCCAATGTACTCACTCTCTAGACAGACTGGTTCAGTTCAGCCAATCGTTATATTAATAGATCTACTTGGTGAGAAATGGAAATGTCAACTTACTTCCTGTTTAGCCTTCTTTGTCTGCCTTCCAAGGCCCTCTTGATGATGGTTCTTCATGTGACCTGTTTAGAAATGAGGTAGCTTCACCGAGATTCATTCATTTTGTTTAGAGGAAGTACATGATTATATATCACTTTATAAACAAGAGAAAGTCATGGTAAAAATGGATCGAGCACAGGGTTCTATATATTGGAAAATTCCTTCCCATGACGAATGCCATTTTTCAGGCTATGGAGTGCTTTGTTTGAAAATGAGCACAGTTCTTTGACCTATTTGGTGCAAATGCCAAAGGAGAAGAATACAGTCTACAAAAGGAATATGGAAAATATCAACCATGCACCTTTTTGTTGGTAAGAGGTAGGGTGTCTATACATTTTAAAAATATCACTGAAATTAAATTGTTTACTAAAGAGATTCAAGACAATTACTTTTTCATATAGATGTTCACGTACTACCTAAGACCTGGGCATTTGATTTTTAAAATCAACATCATTATCATCATCATTACTCATCATTAATTGTACTCATATCATGAATTTGGCCCTTCTACTTGCTAGCTGTGTATTTACTTCTCTATGCCTCAGAGCCCTTATCTGTAAAATGAGGATTAAAATAATACACACTTCATAAGGCTGTTGTCAGAATAAACGAGCTAATACATATAAAGTGCTTATAACAGTGCCTGATGTTTATTGCTCTCAGTGGCAGCTGTTATTTAAATAACTGTTATTATTATTATTATCCCTTTGCTTTTTCCATGTTGGTGCATTCATGAAGATTAAATGAACTACTATTATTATCTTAGTTTTACAGATGAGGAAAATGAAGCTCTGAGAAGTTAAGCGACTCTCTCAAGATGATACAGCTGGTCAGATAAAAGCCTGTCTGAACGGCTGGCTTAGCAAGTATAATCTGAATTTCATTAATATTGGGTTAAGTGAAAACTTATTGCTTTAAATATGTGGAAAAGAGATTGTGAGAATATGAAAAAGAATGTATATATATATATGCATAATTGAATCACTTTGTTGGACAGTAGGAATGAACACATTTTAGTTTCTTGTTTTTTTTAAATTTTTTTTGGCCACACCACGCAGCTTGCAGGATCTCTGTTCCTGCACCAGGGATCAACCCGTGCCCCCTGCAGTGGAAGCTCGGAGTCCTAACCACTGGACCACCAGGGAATTCCCATAACACAACATTTTAAATCAACTATACTTTAATAAAATAAATTTTAAAAAAGAAAAGGAAAGAGATTGTGTTTGGTGCATTTACTCATTGGCATTTTCATCACAGAAAGATCTCTGCCTCCAGGCTTCCTTGGCCCCATTACTTTTTGCATCCTCCCATCCTAGGCCCTCCCTCAGCAATCAGAGGGTGTAGAATGGGAGAGAAGAGGGTAGGGTTGCGAGTAAGCAGCAGAATCAGGATGGAGGAGAGGGCTGATGCTCTTTGTCCATTTATACTCAGAACTCAAATGCTCAAGTCAGCTTCAGCAGCAGTTCATCTTATAAATCAATTTGGCAAGGCATCAGCTTTAAAATCCATTACATTGAATCAGGAGTGGAGTTTACAGCTAATATGCCAACAGGACACCTGTCCACGGCCGTGACCTTGTAAGCTGGCGTCAACCAGTGTTCTTGCTCGTTTCTCCCTCTCTCCATGACACTGAGTCAGTTATGTTCCTGCCTGTTACTTCTTACAGAAAGAAGGGCTGAAGTGTTGACTCTCAGTTTTTTTAGAATATTAGATATTCGTAGAACGGTGACATTGTTTTTTATTCCAGAAATTCTGCTTACCATCACAGCTGTCACCACATCATTTTTCGTAATGGGAAGTTTAATGTCTATTTTTCTTTTCACTTCTCACTCATTTATCAGTTACTTAAAATCTGGCTTCCCACACCAAAACTTGACAGAAATTGTTTTCTAGAAAGCCACCCATGATGCTCTGATTACCAAATACTGGAACTTCTTTTTCTTCTTACCTTTTTTTTTTTTTTTTACTTTTTATTTTATATTGGAGTATAGTTGATTTACAATGTTGAGTTAGTTTCAGGTGTACAGCAAAGTGATTCTGTTATACCTATACATAAATCTACTCTTTTTCAAATTCTTTTCCCATTTAGGTTATTACAGAATATTGAATAGAGTTCCCTGTGCTATACACAGGTCCTTATTGATTATTTATTTTATATATAGTAGCATGTATATGTTAATCCCCAAATCCTAATTTATCCTCCCTCCACCTTTCCCCTTTGGTAACCATAAGTTTGTTTTCTAAGTCTGTGAGTCTATTTCTGTTTTGTAAGTAAGTACATTTGTATCTTTTTTTTAGATTCCACATATAAGTGATATCATATGATATTTGGCTTTCTCTGTCTGACTTACTTCACTCAGTATGATAATCTCTAGGTTCATCCACTTTGCTGCAAATGGCATTATTTCATTCTTTTTTATGGCTGAGTAATATTCCATTGTATATATATATACCATATCTTCTTTATCCATTCATATGTCAATGGACATTTAGGTTGTTTCCATGCCTTGACTATCGTAAACAGTTGTGCAATGAACATTGGGGTGCATGTATCTTTTTGAATTAGAGTTTTCTCTGGATATATGCCCAGGAGTGGGATTGCTGGATCATATGGTAGCTCTATTTTTAGTTTTTTAAGGAACCTCCATACTGTTCTCCATAGTGGCTGTATCAATTTACATTCCCACCAACAGTACAGGAGGGTTCCTTTTTCTCCACACCCTCTCCATCATTTATTATTTGTAGACTTTTTGATGAGTGGTGAGAGGTCAGCTACTCATTGTAGTTTTGATTTGCATTTCTCTAGTAACTAGCAGTGTTGGGCATCTTTTCATGTGCTTTTTGACTATCTGTATGTCTCTCCTTTTGTAATGCTTCTCCAGCATTTGATCATATGGACCAATCTTTCCTTCCTGAAAATCTCTATTCCCTTCGCTTCCATAGCATTCCAGTATTTTGCAATTTTGCTCACCTATCTGGAGACGAGTCCATATCAAGCTCTTCAGTCTCGTAAATAAGTCATGAACTTGTTTTACTAACTTCTGTGGTAGACAGAATATGGCCCCCCCAAAGATATCCACATCCTAATCCTTAGAACCTGCAAATATGTTACATTACACGAAAGGGGGAATGTGCAGATGTGATTACATTAAGGATCTTTAAATAGAGAGATTATTCCTGAATTACCCAGGTAGGGTCCAACATAATCATAAATGTACTTATAAAAAGGAAGCAGGAGAGTCAGAGTCAGAGCAGGAGATGTGACTATAGAAGCAGAAATCAGAGAGAGTGAGAAAGAGAGAGAGAGCTAGAACGAGAGAGAGAGAAATAGGAGCCACGGCCAAGGAAAGTGAGTGTCCTCTGCTTATAGAAAAGGCATGGAAATGGATTCTCCCCTGTAGCCTCCAGAGAGAATAGAGCCCTGCCTACACGTAGGATTTTGACCTCCCAAACTCAAAAATGATAAATCTGTGTTGTTTTGAACCATTAAGTTTGTGGTGACTTGTTACAGCAGCGACAGGAAACTAATAAAAATGCCTTTTCAATTCTTTATTTCTCACTCTGAAAATTCTCCCAAATTTCAGAACTGACTTTTCAATTGTCTTCCGAACACCTTTACTTGGATACTTTGCCAGTATCTCAAATTCAACTAGTCCAAAATGAAAATTATTATCTTTCTCCAAACAATGTATTCCTCCTGTGGACTTTTCTGACTGCATTCATTTACTCATTTATTGATTATTGTATTAATTTATATATTCATAAACCAAATGTTTCATGAGTGCTTACTATGCCAGATACTGTTGAGACTCTTAGAATGCAGAAGTGAACAAAAGATAAAATCTCTGCTCTGATGGGGATCACATTCTAGGGAAGAAACAGACAAAAACAAGAAACAAATAAAATAATTCCAGCTAATGAAAGTTTTATGAAGACTTTCAAGCAAGGTTAAGGAGAGAGAGAATAATATGAAAGAGGGTAGGAAGGGTGGTGATGGCTATTTTAAATAGGATGATGGGAGAAGGTCTATCTGCAGATGTGGCATTTGAGCAGAGACCTGATTGAAGAGGAGCAAGAAGAAGAATAGATGGAGGAATATCATTCCAGGCAGAAGTTACAGCAAATAGAAAGACCCTGAGGCAGGAATGAGTTTGGATTGTTCATGTTCAAGTGATTACAAGAAGACTGGAGTAGAGTGAGCGAAGAGGAGAATGTAAAGAGATGAGGACAGAAAGATGGGCAGAGACTTCTTCAGTCATAGGTAGGAATTCTGATTGTTTTCTAAGTGTGATAGAAAACCTTTAGAGAATTTTGAACAAGGGGGTGATGTGATCTGATTTATAGTTTAAAAAAATCACTGTGGCTGCTCTGTAGAGGACAAAATGAAGGGAGAAAGAGGAAGTCCAGTTAGGAAGCTAAGTAATGAAGGATAGTGGCTTGGCCCAAGGTGGTTGGGGGGTTAGTCAGAATCAGGACATATTTTGAAGGTAGAGCTGATAATAACTGCTTAGGATTGATGTGCATAATGAGGATGGGAAAGAGACAAGGACGGGAAAGAGACAAGGATTAACCCGTAAGTTTTGAGTAAATGGAAAAATGTAGTTGTCATTAACTGAAATGAGGAAGACTGCAAGAGTAGCAGGTTTGGGAGCAAATGCCAAAAATTTGGTTTCTGCTATATTAAGATTGATATGCCTTTAGACCTCAAAGTGGAGATGTTACATAGGTAGTTGAATACTCATTTGTAAGTTTGTTGCTCAAACAGGCAGTCTGGACTGAAGACAAATTTGGAAATTATCAGCATATAAAGGATGTTCAAAGCCACAACACTGGATGAATTCACTTAAGGAAATGCTGAAGATAAAGGAGAGAAAAGGTCTGAGGGATGAGCCCTGGGGGACTGTAATATAGAGAGATAAGAAGTGGAGGATAAGCCAGCAAGGGACATTAAGAAGCAGCCAGTGATGCAGGAGGAAAGCCAGGGGAATGTAGCTCAAACGCCAAATGAAGAAGGTATTTTCAGAAAAGGGAAATGGTCATCTCTGTTAAATGCTGTTCAATACTTTTGTAAAATGAAGACAGATAACTCAGCACTTGATTTGGTGATATGGAGTTGCATTCACCATGACAAAAGTTGTTTCCATGCAATGGAGAGGGAAAATTTTGGTTAGCATGGGTTAAAGAAAGAAAAGGAGACGAAGAATCTGAGACAAAGTATAGACAACAGTCTGCAGAATTTTGCTCTCAAATGGAAGGGAAAAATGAGATCATAGCTGGAAGGAGACATGAGATAATGGTGGGTATCTTATTTAATATTGGAAATATTATATCTAAGGTTAAATATTTTATAGCAAGTTTATATGATGATGAGAATGATCCTGTAGAGAGCGGATAATTTCCAGAGCAAAGGCCTCAAGTGGTACAGAGAAAGGGGATTCAGTGTATAAGTATAGGGGTTATCATTACTCATTCATTTTTACTGGTAGCAGAGAAGAATATCAGTTATGATAGAATAGGTAATAGATTTGATGAGAATAAAGAAGAATGTAGATATGTTAGAGAGTTGGAGAAGACAAAAAAAAGGTAGGAAATAGGCATCTTAAATAGTAGCACAGCAACTTTACAAGCAAGATGAAGCATGTTTGCTAAGCATCAGTGAGGGCCCACTTGCCCAATGGGTAGGAATCCTGATAAAATTTAAGAATAGATGGAACAAGGGTACTAGATTAGTGATTTGGAAACAGAGAAGGCTGTGATGAGAGCTTGTGATGGTTGAAGTTAGGATTAAGGATATCCTTCATCATGAATTAGGCTGAGTGACCAGGAGTGCAATATATGACAACTTCTAATAGAATGAGCCAAGTATTGTTAGGTCTGGGGTAATGCAATTCAAAGACCTGTGGTTTTTGATAAAGAATGGAGGTAAAGGGCTTCCCTGGTGGCACAGTGGTTAACAATCCGCCTGCCAATGCAGGGGACACGGGTTCGAGCCCTGGTCTGGGAAGATCCCACATGCCGCGGAGCAACTGGGCCCGTGAGCCACAACTACTGAGCCTGCGCGTCTGGAGCCTGTGCTCCGCAACAAGAGAGGCCGCGATAGTGAGAGGCCCGCGCACCGCGATGAAGAGTGGCACCCGCTCGCCGCAACTAGAGAAAGCCCTCGCACGAAATGAAGACCCAACACAGCCATAAATAAATAAATTAATTAATTTTAAAAAAAAGAATGGAGGTAAAATAATTGGGAAGCAACTGGGACACCTACCCTGCCTCAAGGTCCTATAAGTAGCATTTAAAAGGGCTGCAAAGGAGGCATTGTCCTCAGGAAAGAGCCTGATTATGATTAGAACAAGAAGAAGGTGAAGGGAACATTAAGAGATGAAGTAAAGGATATGGGGGATTTTGCTGATAACAAACCATGAGTCTCAGAGGATGTGGAACTGCAGATCAGGAAAGTGTAGGTGAAGAGATCAGACTTACCGCATACAGATCTGGATGGGGAGAAAGTCTGGACAATGATGGATGACCTGAGAGATTCGGATTTCTGGTAGTAGCTGATGAAAACAGGGATGGGAGGGAGGTTGATGGGATGTGAGAAGAAAGGGATTATTTAGTCCTAAAGTGGTCCCTTAGAAGAACGTAGGGCATCAGTTCTATTGAGACCAATAGTTGATATCAATGGCCCTGACAATGTCAAGTTATGTTGTAGATATTGTCTTACCTAGAGCACCCTGAGCCCTGTGGACCTATTTTATAGACTACAGAGAATCGTGTCAGGCCCAGAGAAGGAATTTACCAGAAACAAATGCTCTTTAGGCCTATCTTGAATCCTGCTGTGGATAATGGTGTTGGGGCCAAGGGGTAAGGGTGATCTTACTGGGTCCTCTTGCCCAGACTTGTTCTATGAGTCCCAGGTCCACATGTCCAATTTACTACTCAACTTCTCCATTTTGATGACTCAAAGATATCTCAAATGCAACAAGTTCAAAAAAATATTTATAACCTCCGAACTCTACAGCCCCAAATTTGATCCACTTTTAGTGTCTCCTCTCTTATTGAATGGTATAAACCGAAAATCCAAAAGTCATCCTTGTCACCCACATCAAATCTGTCTGCTAGTCCTGCTGACTCTACTCCCACAATATAGCCACAATCCATCCACTTTTTTTACTTCCAGGACACACAGCCTTAACAAATACCACCCTAGAACAAGCCACTAACATCCCTCCTCTGTTCTATTATAACAACCTCTCAACTGGACTCACTCCTTCCATTCCTGCTTCTACTATAACTATCAGATTGATCTTTTTAAACTTAAGTCATATTATGTTTCTCCCCAGCTGAATACCTTTTCATGACTTTCCAATGTATTTAAAATAAAATCCCAATTCCTTATCATGATATTCATGGCCCAACATGAACCAGTCCCAGCTCACCAAACCCCAGTTACACTGGCCATTCTGATCTTTGGCCATAATAGGTTTATTCCAAACATTGGGCTTTGGCATTTGTTATTCCTTCTGCCTAGAACTCTAAGCTTCAGATTTTTTATTTTTTTTTAATTTTTATTTTATATTGGAGTATAGTTGATTAACAATGTTGTGTTAGTTTCAGATGTACAACAAAGTGATTCACTTATACATATACATGTATCTATTCTTTTTCAAATTCTTTTCCCATTTAGGTTATTACAGAATATTGAGCAGAGTTCCCTGTGCTATATAGTAGGTCCTTGTTGGTTATCTATTTTAAACATAGCACTGTTTACATGTCAATCCCAAACTCCCAATCTATCCCCCCCCACCCTTCCCCCCTGGTAACCATAAATTCGTTCTCTAAGTCTGTGAGTCTGTTTCTTTTGTGTAAATAAGTTCATTTGTATCATTTTTTTTAGAGTCCACATATAAGTGATATCATATGATATTTGTCTTTCTCTATCTGACTTACTTCACTTCGTATGATAACCTCCAGGTCCACCCATGTTGCTGCAAATGGCATTATTTCATTCTTTATAATGGCTGAGTAATATTCCATAGCTATATATGTACCCCATCTTCTTTATCCATTCATCTGTCAATGGACATTTAGGTTGCTTCCATGTCTTGGCTATTGTAAACAGCGCTGCAATGAACATTGGGGTGCATGTATACTTTTGAACCCAGTTTTTCTCTGGATATATGCCTAGGAGTGGGATTGCTGGATCATTTGGTAGCTCTACTTTTAGATTTTAAGGAACCTTCATACTGTTCTCCATAGGGAAGACTAGACAGCCACATGTAAAAAAAATGAAATTAGAACACTCTTTAACACCACACACAAAAATAAACTCAAAATGGATTAAAGACCTAAATGTAAGACCGGATACTATAAAACTCTTAGAGGAAAACATAGGCAGAACATTCTCTGATATAAATCGCAGCAATAACTTTTTTGCTCCATCTCCCAGAGTAATGGAAATAAAAACAAAAATAAACAAATGGGTCCTAATTAAACTCCAGATTTTTAAAATGGCTGCTCATTTCTCATCACTCAGGCCTCGAAACAAATGTTACCTTCTCAACACAGCTTCATCTTAACGTGTGATATAAAGTAGCCAACCCTCATCCCTAGCCTGCTTTAGTCACTGTTGCATTACCCTGCTTTATTTTCTTCATCAATATTAGAATTTATTTTATTTACTTGTTTATTGCCTCTTTCTCTATTCTAGAATATAATCTCTATGAGGGCAGGAGCTTAATTATACCCCTACAATATGCTCAATGCCTAGAAAAGTGCTTGGTAAATAGCAGTCATTCACTAACATTTATTGAATGAATGTCAAGGGTTTTCTACTGTTAAATAATTACACTCCCCATAAACTGAGTATCTTCAGCTTAACAGGATTACCAGTGAAAATTTTTATCATTATTTAATGTGCAACTATTTAAATCTCCTTCAGCTCTTCTTTGGGTTGACATTTCTGCTTTTGCTCTTTTGCAAGAATGAGGCTACTCATGATTTTGAGGGTGCTAGCAAAAGATTATCATAATAACTTCCTATGTCTATTCTGAAAAGCAACATGCTTTTTAGTATGCAAAATTATTTGAATGAAATCGTATTTAAGGTTTAATTGCCTCTATTTACCACTGACATTTTTCAGAATATTTACTTAGATCTCTTTAGGAAAAAAAAAAACCAAGATCTCTCTTTCTTTCATTCTCTATCTATCTCTATCTACATGTATACAAACACACACACACACACACATTCTGCTAAACTAGCTGATTTTGAAAGTCAGTGTACATTGCAGAAAACATCTGTTTCATAGTAATAGCCATTTATTAGAAAACGATCTGTTTTTTCCTAAAGGATTACCCTTTTGTCTTCCAGAAAAAAAAAATATCAATAACCACTGGAGTATATAGAAATCTTTACCTTCTTGATTTTTTCACTGCACTACTGGATGTGATTTGCTGGGGAGGTTGGAATAATGGCTGGCAAGAGTTTGCATTTCTAAAAGAATCCTGCTGAGGCTACACGGAAAGATTAGTAATGGCTAAGAATTGCGGGCTGCTCAGTTAATTGATTTTTTTCTATCTAGAGGATAGCCATTCCTTTATTTTCACTGTAGTTGGTGTATAATAGACTGATCTCAAGGTGCACAACTGAACTCTGCTGTTGTGGGAACATGTGCTTTTAAATGGAAAGCTTGGTACCAATTTAATAAAGGAAATTATATGGGCTGACATTAACCCTTCCCATTATTTTCCTGGGTGTAGGTTATCAGCATTCTTGTGGCATAAAGCTGACCCACAAGACAAATAACAGAAGGACAATAAATAAGTGTATTTATAGCAAGTACCACATGCCTCTTTTCTTATTATATGTAGATCTTTTTGTTCTTCATACAACTAGAAATAAAAGCTCCTTTTGATCCCATTTCTAAAGAGCATAGATAACATTTTTCTTTGAAACTAATCATAATCATCATATCTGTAAAATACTTTTCATTTCTGAATCTATATGTCTTTATAAAGATTAATTTTGAGAGCTCCATTATGAAGCAAGAAAGGTTGATCCCCCAAATCAGGTATTCTACTTCCTTGTTGACAGGACACCATGCAGAATTTCCACAGTTGGAGTTTAAAAGAGTTGTCCTGTCTTATTTCATCTCCCTAAACGGTAGTTACCTGGCAGTTTACGGAGAAAACATCCTATTTTTTTCTGAAATAGTTCAACCCTATTGGCAGATCTGCACTGACTAAGATTTCATTGCCAACAGGGTAATGAATTAGTTATAATTAATACATTAGTTGTAACTAAAGCAAGTTTGAACTAGCTATTTCATCTTTGAGATTCTTAGTTCAATTGGACTTCCCAGATCAGGTACAACTTGAATGAGAATGTAGAATTTCCAAGTCTCCTGGCTCTGAGTATGGTCAGAAGATTAGGATTAATGGCATTTGATTCATAAAATATGTCAATAATTCTTTTTTGTATTTCCCCCAAAACACTTATGTAGGTGTTGAAGTAGGAGAAAGGGACCACATGTTTTGCAGAAAACACAATTCCTTGGTATTCTCAAAAAACACAAATACTTTAGTGTATACTAAACAACTCTTCTCTGATATAAAGGAGAAGGATAATTTGTGAAGAAAAAGTTTCATGTGCAGTCATGGAACATATTAAAATGCCAGTTGAAATTCCCAGTAGCTGGTCTTCCCTTCAAAAATACTTCAATTTATTTTGTATTTATTTGGGGGAAACCAACATTTTAATTGACATCGTAAATCTGAAAGGTGGCTATCAATTGAAAAAGGGAAAAATAACCTATGTTTCAGATACCAAACATATCAGTTAGCTTTTGCTGTGTAACAAACTACCCTAAATCTTGGTGGTTTAAAGCAGCAACTATTTACTGAACAAATAATTCTGGGGGTTGACAGTTTAGCTTATGCTCATCAGAGCAGTTCTTCTGCTCTCTGCCAGGGTCATTCATGCATTTGTGGTCAGCTACTGTGTTGGTTATGGGCTGGCTTTTCTCGGATGACCTCCTATTAGACAGTATACCTCTCCTCCATGTGGTCTCTCATACTGCAGCAGGCTTCTGGGCAATGTTCCAAGAGGTCAAGGCAATGCATGCAAGTTCTCTTGAGAGCTAGCCTCGTAACTGGCATAACATCATTTAACCTATATTCTACTGGTGAAAGCTCATCTCAAGACTAAGTGGTGGGGACTGGTAAGTCAGAGAAAGGAAAGTAGAGATGCTAAAGTGGATGTTTCCATGGATAGAGATATTACCTGATCAGTGTACTAGAGTGTCATTTACATTTCTTATTATAAATGGGTAAATTGGCACTCAGCTCCATTTAGCTCTGCCTTCCCCATCTTTTTCTCTTTTCTCCCTCCCATTATAAAAGTAGCTTCTTTCTTCCTCTGAGCCCTGGATTCTATGGTACCCAGATATTGGAGGTATGGGTTCTGTTCTAGCACAGGCTCCTTGTCTCATGACACCATATATCATCTCCCCTGCCTTTGAGGGCAAAGACTGAGCCACCATCATGTTTACCCTAGAAAGAGCCACAGTGGTTTTAAGACTCAGGTCTGATCACCCGGACACACGGAGGTGCTGCCTTCTCCAGTGACTGTCTAGTGGCGTCAGGTGGGGGTGTTAATGCCCCATGGGGTGAACTTTGACTAATGAGACAGGAGATAGATAGGAAGTGGCAGATAAATTGCTTGCCCTTCCTCTCTTTCCAACAAAACCAAATGGTTCAGGAAAGCAGGGGTTCAACACATCCTTTCTGAAGATATCCTACACGACCAATCATCAGCCAGTTCTCCTGTACAGCTATGAACATCTTGGTAATACATGATCTTGTATTACTTTTTGCTCCTTCCTTGACTGAAATTCCCCTTTCCCTCATTCTTCATTCACAAAGAGTGCACCCTACCTCAAAAACAAGCATGTCAACTTCATGCCCTCATGCTCTGTTTTTTAGGGAATGCAGGGTAAAACAAAACATGGAAGATTGTAACTTTTCATGCATTTGTTAATTTTCTACTCAGTAAGTATGGAATTAGGGGATTAGTTTGTTTTGAGTTTTGACCAACAAATCAATAATGGTACTATTCGGGAATGACCCTGATTGGCTGGAGCATGTTGTAGTTCATTTTGCTGAAGCATAACTCTTCATCTCCCATGGTCTGAGACAGATGAGTGGAGTCACCATAGTTAGAGAATGAAGGCAGCTTGCCTACAGCAAAGCCATACTGAGATGGAGACAGTGAGCAGTGTGGGTGAATTAGGCTCTGCATGGGCATCTTTTTACACTTATAAAGTGAAAAGAAATTTTTTGCTGACCCACAGTAATGACAGAAACTCTTTTTTATTTTATTATAATGGCCTATAAATATGTATCATGTAAACCTAAGAATGAACTCCTTATGCTATTATCCCTTATACAATTATAAAACCTAAATTAAAAGTTGAATTCATCACATTATACAACCAATAAAATTTAAATAAACAACATTAATTTTATATAACAGATAATGTTTGGTTGAAGCCAAACTAGTGCTCACAATTGATATAACATATGCGAATATAGTGTGCCATACGATGGCTGTTCTCTTTGTTTAAACAATTTTGAGGCCTTTTATTTTACAGTTTCTTAGAATATCATTTAGTCCTTTCGTCATGTGAATGGGCCATTCACATATTAATTCTGCCTCTGTCTTTTTCCATGAGCCCAAAACAATTAACATAGAACACTGCTCCAAAGCACAGAGTTGTTTTCAGGACGTCAGATGTAAATATGCAGCTTAAGTCAAAACTGAATACTTTCATAGACTAATGCTTTTTTAAAGCAAGAGTCTAGGGTTTTTTCCCCTCATAATTGTTTAAGGAAATCAATATGTACACAAAGGTGTTAGAAAGTTGTCATTTGTGGCATTATGAAAGGTGAAAAAGAGCAAAGAATGTGCTTCCTAGCATATTAGAACTTAAATGCTGTCACTTCATGATCCTTTTGGGCAAAGTGGTCACCTAAGCAAAATACAAATATGTGCACTGAAATAAATTAATGTTCAATTATAGGATGATCAACTGCATTATACAGAATATGCTATTCATATTAATTTCAGATATAGTTTGAATGGAAACTCACACATGAAAAAAAACCTTGCGATAAACTCATGGACACACAATACTCTTTCCACGGACTACTAAAAAAATGAAGTCTTCCACTGGGGAGACATGCCCTACAGCTGTGATTTGTAATTTATTTGCCATCTCTTCAATCAGGTAAAAAGCCATTTGTTCTCATCCTAGAAAAATTTACCTATGTGTACACAAACAATATTTTGAATACAGTTTCAGTAAGTTTATGAATGCCCTGATGCCAATCCAAGGACTAGTATAATTACATTATTTCATTGAATTCTTCTAATTACCTTGGTAAGTAATATCCTGTAGAGAAATCTCAGAGTAGCATAATTATTCTCCCTTTTGCATGTTGATTGTTTTTTCTAAGACTCCCTTAGGATACTTTTTTCTTAATCTTTGAATATCAAAGCTTCATGAGGAAATTTTCTGAGGAAACAGTCAACCTAATTTGATCATCAGAGTCAAGACTTTTATTTCAAAACCACTTCTACTAAAATTTTGAATACTATTTTTTATCTTATCTGTTCCCCTTTTCTTTCATCTCTACATATCTATCATATTTTATAAAAATTTTATATATTATTTCTTTGCGATTTCATTTTGTGTGATTTTTTTGAAGCTTGATTTCCATGTCCCTGACTGTGGGTCCAAATATTGTTTACTATAGTTTTGGTGGCATCAAATGTAACATTTTCCTCTGAAACATTTTCATTTATTTCTAATATTTTTTTTATTTGTCATATTTCTTTTTACTGACTGCTTATTTTCCATCTCCTGCTTTAAGTCTTTTTTTAAAACAAGATTGCACTGCCTGTACATATTTTGAAATTATAGACAATTTTGTTTTTAACTTTTAGCCTTTAAGTCATGCTTGATGTAATACATGTTATTAATTTTTTAAAAAATTTTATTGGAGTGTAGTTGATTTATAATTTTCTTTTTGACAATGTTTTTTCTCTCTTTGTTTTGTGATTTCTGCACACAGGTCAAGTAGTTTTCTTTTAGTTGGACCAGCCATTAATGAATTTAAAGAGCCCTTCTTACTAGTCCTGTACCCCCTACCTCCAGATATTTTTATGTGAGAGAATAAAACTTTCAGCAGTCTTAGACTAATATTAGGAAAGATGTCTCTGTTATGCAAAATAAAACATAATTTCTAAGTAATACATGTTTAATGCAGATGTAACACCTATGAATATTTGTATACCAGATATCATTTTTTATCATAAATAAAACAGAAACTACAATAAATATAAGGAAAAAATAGAGAAAATTAGATTAGTATTAGTGGGCTTTGATGTACTTTTCCTAGTTCATATTAGATCAACTATACAAAATTATAAAAGATATGGAAGAAAAAAATGCCATACTTAAATATTTTGAACTCAAATTAAGGATGGAAAAAGTAGAAAATAGGCTGGCAAGTCTATAGAAAACTTGAGTAATGTAATTCGTAAGCTTGGCTTTTCAGTAACTGAGAAAGGTGGATTAAAATTTACTACAATTCTTTTGAATTTGGCAATAGCTTCATTTTATCCTGTATATTTGGGGAGTATGTTATGAGACACATACAAATCTAGAATTGCCATAGTTTTCTGGTGGATTAATTCTTATATAATAATAAAATGTCTCTAAGGAATGCTTTTTGCCTAAAAGTTTACTTTGTCTGATACTAGTACAGCTACATCAGATTTCTTGTGGTAAGTTGTTGTATATATATTTTTCTGACCTTTACTTTCAAATTTTTTTCATTCTTATATTGTAAATAGAATATAGTAGGGCTTTGTTTTTTATCCAGTCTGATCATCTTTAGCATATTTATATCATTTGCATTTAACGTATTCAATAATTACTGATATACCTGTATTTAAATGTACCATCATGCTTGCTTTTCTACATAGTCCATATATTTTATGTTCTTTTTTCTCTCATTTGTTTGCTTTCTTTGCATTGATAAAATATTCTTTTTACTCTATTTCTCCTCCAATTACCTTATTACTTATATGTTCTTTTACTCTCCTTCTTAAGATTACACTAGAGATTAAAACATGGATCCTTATTTACTAGGTTCTAATATAAATTAGATGTTTTCCCACATCCCAGAAAAATATAAGGACCTAGAACACATTAATTTCATTTATACTCTGTGGTAGATTGTATTTTTTTCAGATTCAAAAATATGTTTTGATTTCTGTATTCTTTATAAAAGATCATATAATCCTGCCTGATGTCACATGATTTGAAGTACCTCCCTGTGGTGATTCTTCTTGGCTATATGACTTATACTGGCCAAATGAATGTAAGTGGAAGTGATTGTATGTGATGTCCAAGCAGAAACTTTAGAGCCACTGGATAATTCTGCCATTGTTCTTTTTGTTCTACCATTAGAATAGTATGTTCCAAATAGTGGTTACTTCTATTGTGGATATTGAAATGAAGACAATATATGGAGAGAAACCAAAGCCAACCCAGAGCTACCACAGCCAATATATAATGTGAGATAAATTGTTTTGTTAATCCATTGAGACTTTGGAGATTGTTTGTTACTGCTGCATAACCAATGGATGCTAACCAAAACATCCCTTATTTTCTTTTGTGATATCGTTGAAATGTATTTTAATTTGAAATATATATAAACAGTCTTGGACATTAACATTAGAGTTTTATGCATTCTATTTTCATTTAGAATTACTTACATGTTCACTTTTTTTAACTCTATTTCTTCTATATTCTAGTTTTATAATTTTTTCATTAGCTACATCTAATCTCCTCTTAAATGTATCTATTGTGTGCTTAATTTTAGATATTGTATTTTTTATGTTTTAAATTTTCCATTGGATTATTCTTTATTTATAGTTTCTAGTTCTCTACTGGAATTCCTTTCAATATTAATAACATTTATTTTAAAGCAGTGTTTGATCATTCCAATATCCGAATCTCCTGAAGCCCTGTTTCTACTGTTTAATATTTCTCCTTATCTATTTGCCTGCGTACTTTTCATTGCATATTGTTCACTGTGTATGAAAAACTGTAGAGGCAATTTGAAGCTCTGGATTGTTTTCTTCCTTCAGTGAGGATCTGACTTTGTTTCTGTAAGGCAGTTACAGTTGGGGCTTATTACCTTTACCAATCAGGTACTGAGCTGTTTGAAAGCTGGATTTCAGTCATTCTGAGGGAAGGACTATTTGCCAGTCACCATTATTTCTTGAATTAGAGGTTTTTGGGAATCCCAGCTTAAAGGCTGTGGTGTTTAGCAGGGTCTCTCCTGCACAGGCTCTGAACTTTAATTACTCCCTCAATCCTATAAAACTTCTAGAAGCTCTCCTCAGCTTTTTGGCTTCTCAGCCATCAGCATTTGCTTAGCTTGTTTTCTTTTCAGACCCAATATTTTGTTCAGCTTCTCAGCCTCTCGGAAGGCAATTTTGGATTTTCAAATGCCTATAACTATGTACTAATTTGCTATACTGGCTTAAAATAACACACATTTATTATCTCAGAGTTTCTGTGGGTCAGGGGTCTAGACCCAGCTTACCTCAATTCTCTGTTCAGGGTCTCACAAGGATTCAATCAAGATGTTGGATAGGCTATATTCTCATGTGGAGCTTTGAATGGAAAAATCTGCTTCCAAGTTCATTTGGCTTGTTGGTACAATTCATTTCTTTCAGATTATATGATTGAGGGATCTATCTTTTTGCTGGCTAGAGGTTGTCTTCAGGTCCTAAGGTCACCTGCAGTTTCCTGCCATGTGATCCTTTCCATGGAAAGTTTACAACATGTCAGATTGTTTCTTCAAGCCCAGAATGAGAGTACTGTATATCTAAACAGCTAAGACAGTCTTATGTAACATAATATAAATAATAATGGGAATGACATCCCATCACCTTTGCTATATAACATAACCAAATCAAGTGAATGTCATCTCATCTCCTTTTATATATTCTATTTCCTAGACGCCAATCACAGGTCCCACCCACATTCAAAGACTTGATGGTGGCATGAATCTCTGCAATGCCTCCAGGGATGAAGAATTGATACTGATTTACTAACTTTATAGTTAGAGGCAGTTTTAGTGGCTTTTCCTCTTGGCCTTTCCTACCACAATAGTCCTCTCTCTATGTGTCAGAGAACCAATGTGGTGATTCAGAAAGTTGCTGAGTACATCTATTCAAATTATACATTCTGAAAATGGAGATATAACTCCATGATGGGTATGAGTACTCACTGGGACCACTGTGAGATGGACGTAAGCCAAAACTCCATTGATAATCTGACCTTTGACCTCTGTAAGTCTCTACTCTATGAAGGCAACAGTAACATTTTTGGTCTCTGGGAATTGGTGTCAGTTCAGCACCAGTGTCCACTAATTCCCCCAAAGTCTGATTATTTCCCTTTCCCAAATGCACAGTCACCCTAATAAATGGTAAATGGCTGCAGGTTCCTTTGGGGGAGGCTAGGAAGAAGGTTAACAATATAGGTATTTGCCAGCATAGCAGGAAATTTTCTCAAGGGGACATAGTCTCCCCTTCATTCAAAGAATTGTAGGTTTGTGAACTGGCTCAAATTTGGGAATTGATTGAGGGGCTATGGTATTTGGGGGATTCAATTTAGACTTCTGTTCACTAGGTCTAGAACTACTAGGCTCATACAGATCAATTAAGAATTTAGTAAACTGCCCATCTATTTCTTTTCTAGAGACACCATGATCCACTAGTCAACACTAATGATCTCTGTGAGTCAGACTATTCTGATTACTGCTTTGACACTGCCGTCCATTACAGTAACTATGCCGTCTTGTCTTTGGCAATCATATTAGTTTCCTAGGGCTGCTGCAGCAAAGTACCACAAATTGGGTAGCTTAAGACAACAGACATTTATCCTCTCACTGTCTGGAGTCTTAAAGTATAAAATCAAAGTGTTAGAAAGGATTTCTCACACCGGTCAGAATGGCCATCATCAAAAAATCTACAAACAATAAATGCTGGAGAGGGTGTGGAGAAAAAGGAACCCTCTTGCACTGTTGGTGGGAATGTAAATTGATACAGCCACTATGGAGGACAGTATGGAGGTTCCTTAAAAAACTAAAAATAGAACTACCATACGACCCAGCAATCCCACTACTGGGCACATACCCTGAGAAAACCATAATTCAAAAAGAGTCATGTACCACAATGTTCATTGCAGCTCTATTTACAATAGCCAGGACATGGAAGCAACCTAAATGTCCACCAGCAGATGAATGGATAAAGATGTGGTACACATATACAATGGAATATTACTCAGCCATAAAAAAGAATGAAATAATGCCATTTGCAGCAACATGGATGGACCTAGAGATTATCATACTTAGTGAAGTAAGTCAGACAGAGAAATGTAAATATAATATTATGTCACATATGTGGAAGCTAAAAAATAATACAAATGAATCTATTTACAAAACAGAAACAGACTCACAGACATAGAAAACAAACTTATGGTTACCAAAGGGGAAAGTGTGGGGGGGGGTGGATAAATTGGGAGTTTGGGATTGGCAGATGCAAGCTACTGCATATTCCTCGGAGATGGGTAGCATGGGGAGCAGCTAGAACAATGCAGATTCATCCATAATCCCTTTCTGCTGTTCACCACCACCCATGATCCATCTGTGTAATTTTGGAACAGTCAGCGATTCCAGGTTTTAAATAGTTTGTAAATTTTCAGTTTCTACACACTTTATCATCCACTCGTGATTTTTTAATTAAAGTGTTTTAATTCCTTTCTCTGTTCAGCTGTTAGTGCTGAGATCCATATATAGTTTTTTTTTAACATCTTTATTGGAGTATAATTGCTTTACAATGGTGTATTAGTTTCTGCTTTATAACAAATTGAATCAGTTATACATATACATATGTCCCCATATCTCTTCCCTCTTGCATCTCCCTCCCTCCCACCCTCCCTATCCCACCCCTCTAGGTAGTCACAAAGCACTGAGCTGATCTCCCTGTGCTATGCGGCTGCTTCCCACTAGCTATCTATTTTACGTTTGGTAGTGTATATATGTCCATGCCACTCTCTCACTTTGTCCCAGTTTACCCTTCCCTTGCCCCGTATCCTCAAGTCCATTCTCTAGTAGGTCTGCATCTTTATTCCCGTCTTGCCCCTAGGTTCTTCATGACCTTTTTTTTTTTTTAGATAC
This sequence comes from Balaenoptera acutorostrata, assembly GCF_949987535.1. NCBI lineage: Eukaryota > Metazoa > Chordata > Mammalia > Artiodactyla > Balaenopteridae > Balaenoptera > Balaenoptera acutorostrata. Next base: position 38,145,970 of record NC_080085.1, read on the forward strand.
CATATATATGTGTTAGCATACTGTATTTGTTTTTCTCTTTCTGACTTACTTCACTCTGTATGACAGTCTCTAGGTCCATCCACCCTGCTACAAATAACCCAGTTTTGTTCCTTTTTATGGCTGAGTAATATTCCATTGTATATATGTGCCAGATCTTCTTTATCCATTCATCTGTTGATGGACACTTAGGTTGCTTCCATGCCCTAGCTATTGTAAATAGTGCTGCAATGAACATTGGGGTGCATGTGTCTTTTTGAATTATGGTTTTCTCTGGGTATATGCCCAGTAGTGGGATTGCTGGGTCGTATGGTAGATCTATTTTTAGTTTTTTAAGGAACCTCCATACTGTCCTCCATAGTGGCTGTATCAATTTACATTCCCATCAACAGTGCAAGAGGGTTCCCTTTTCTCCACACCCTCTCCAGCACTTATTGTTTGTAGATTTTTTGATGATGGTCATTCTGACTGGTGTGAGGTGATACCTCATTGTGGTTTTGATTTGCATTTCTCTAATGATTAGTGAGGTTAAGCATCCTTTCATGTGTTTGTTGGCAATCTGTATATCTTCTTTGGAGAAATGTCTATTTAGGTCTTCTGCCCATTTTTGGATTGGGTTGTTTGTTTTTTTGTTATTGAGCTGCATGAGCTGCTTGTAAATTTTGGAGATTAATCCTTTGTCAGTTGCTTCGTTTGCAAATATTTTCTATCATTCTGAGGATTGTCTTTTCGTCTTGTTTATGGTTTCCTTTGTTGTGCAAAAGCTTTTAAGTTTCATTAGGTCCCATTTGTTTATTTTTGTTTTTATCTCCATTTCTCTAGGAGGTGGGTCAAAAAGGATCTTGCTGTGATTTATGTCATAGAGTGTTCTGCCTATGTTTTACTCTAAGAGTTTGGTGGTGTCTGGCCTTACATTTAGGTCTTTAATCCATTTTTTGTTTATTTTTGTGTATGGTGTTAGGGAATGTTCTAATTTCATTCTTTTTTTTTTTTTTAAAAGAGGGTGATTTTTTTTTTCTTCCTCTTAACTTTATTTATTTTTGGCTGTATTGGGTCTTCGCCTCTGTGCAAGGGCTCTCTCTAGTTGCGGCGAGTGGGGGCCACTCTTCATCGCGGTGCGCGGGCCTCCCACCGTCGCGGCCCCTTGTTGCGGAGCACAGGCTCCAGACGCGCAGGCTCAGTAGTTGTGGCTCACGGGCCCAGTTGCTCCGCGGCATGTGGGATCCTCCCAGACCAGGGCTCGAACCCGTGTCCCCCGCATTGGCAGGCGGACTCTCAACCACTGCACCACCAGGGAAGCCCCTAATTTCATTCTTTTACATGTAGCTGTCCAGTTTTCCCAGCACCACTTATTGAAGAGGCTGTCTTTTCTCCACTGTATATTCTTGCCTCCTTTATCAAAGATAAGGTGACCATATGTGCATGGGTTTATCTCTGGGCTTTCTATCCTGTTCCATTGATCTATATTTCTGTTTCTGTGCCAGTACCATACTGTCTTGATTACTGTAGCTTTGTAGTATAGTCTGAAGTCAGGGAGTCTGATTCCCCCAGCTCCGTTTTTCTTTCTCAAGATTGTTTTGGCCATTTGGGGTCTTTTGTGTTTCCATACAAATTGTGAAATTTTTTGTTCTAGTTCTGTGAAAAGTGCCAGTTGTAGTTTGATAGGGATTGCATTGAATCTGTAGGTTGCTTTGGGTAGTAGAGCCATTTTCACAATGTTGATTCTTCCAATCCAAGAACATGGTATATCTCTCCATCAATTTGTATCATCTTTAATTTCTTTCATCAGTGTCTTATAATTTTCTGCATACAGGTCTTTTGTCTCCTTAGGTAGGTTTATTCCTAGGTATTTTATTCTTTTTGTTGCCATATATAGTTTTATAAGCTTCTCCCTGTTTGTTTGTTTTTGCCTCATGAAATTTTTTGTTTGTTTGTCTTGGAATGTAAGAGTGGAATATTAATACATTTCAGTTTCATTCTGTAATGTAAGGAATTTTTCAAAAAAATTAAAAGATGGACTGGAGCTTTTTCTTTGTGAATAGAAAGTGGATGCCACAGTTTTTTAAAAACCAAAAAACAATGAATAAATAAATAAAATAGAAATTATGAGATTTGCTCATAGAAACTATCTGGGGTGAAAAGGAAAGAAGGGAGTCGGGTCAATGCAATTGCTAAAAATTTCATGTTTAACTCTCTCTCTCTCTCTCTCTCTCTCTCTCTCTCTCTCTCACTCTCTCTCTCACTCTCGGTTTCTTTTTCTTCAATAGAGTCATCTTTTATGTCCCTCCAAGCATTCAGCACCCTAACACTAGTTTTTAGCTGCCTAAAGTACTTACCATGCCCCCTAGTCCTACAAATGCAGCCTCCAATCCAACTCTACCACTTTTACTCTTGACTTTTTCCTATAAAACTCCTCTGCAGCACCCCCTTCCTGCCTGTTCCCTATTCAGTGCTCACCCTGCCATCTCATTCAAAACCCCTAAGCCCTGAGACTTTTTCATTTATGTGTTAAGCAGGAAGTATCTGATGTAATTAATTTATATTCAGATAGAAATGACTAATAACCTGAATTAAAATAGTTTTCTTCTCAAGGAAGTTATTTTAAAGAGCTTAGAAATCACTCAAATGATTCCTTTTTTTTCTGTGGTGAATACTCTTAAAGTGGTGACGGTTCTATGATTACCTTCAAATTACACTTAGTTGATGGCTGCCCACCACCCACGCGGGTCTTATGCTGACTTTCTCAGGGCTCAGGCTTTATAAAACAGGAAGGTACGAAGAATTGAATCATAATCTTTAAAGAGCAACTCCATCACAGCTTGCTTATCATTGTTAATAAATGAAGAAAAGAGGTGAAAAATGTGAAAAAGCTCATAAGAAATGCTGAGACTTTGTCCCTATTTGAAGCTAGCAATTTTGAAGTCCCCTGACAGCAGCCTGCCTTGGTATAGGTGCCCAGGGAAAGGCTCAGCATTTAACCTGCTATATCATCTGAGTTGGGGTGATATTAGGATCTCCCTTCATTTTGTCACCTTGAATTATCCATTGACATGGCTGCTGTTTACTTTCTATTATTCTCTTTTTGTAGAGTAAGTGTCTTGGTGGGGGTGGAGTGGGGAAGAATCTGGATATTTTCATGTCAAATCTGGCTTAGCCATATATATATATAGATAGATAGAGAGAGAGAGAGAGAGAGAGAGAGTTATAGTTATTTAAGGCAAAAAAAAATCATAATAAAACAAAAAACTAAAAACAATCCTCATATTACTTGCTGTCTCTTTTCATTAGGGAAAATATGAACAAATAAAATCTTATAGGTTTTGTAACTGGATTCAGGTATCCACTGAGTAACTAGACATAAAAGAGCTAGAGGCAGTTTCATCCACTTCAATTATGTCATAGCAATAAAAGCATGTATTCTTAGAACCACACATCATCTCAAATGGAGGGTAGTTGTTAGAAGAAAAGTGCTATGTCAGATTGCTGGTTGCCAATTTAATATCCACTCTGACTTTCTCTCTTAGTTACAAATCCCCAAATTTATTTGGGGAAATAATAGAGCTAGCCAGAAAATAATATTTCCTGGCCTATTATGCTTCTAGGTTTGGCCAAGTGACTAAAACCTGCCCAATGAGAAATAGATGGAGCTGTTGGGAGGAAATTTTAGAAAACCTCCTACAAAGGGAAACAGACAGCTTGTGAATACTCCTTTTGTGTTTTCCACTTTGTGCTTTTCAACCTTGAATTTAATGAAATTACTAGAGCCCTAGCAGCCATCGTTGATCACAAGGCAACCTTGAGGATAGAAGCCATTTGCTAAGGATATCATAGCAAAAGAGAGGCGGACACTATATCCCTGATGATTATGGGTCCTCTATGCTAGTGCTGCACTGACTATTTTTAGACTTCTTTTATGAAACAGAAAGATAAACTTGTAGATCTTTTAAGTCACTATTATTAAAAGTCACTGTTATGAGCAGCTGCATGTAATTCCTAAATGATACAATGATTTACAGCATACTAACTTGTCTTTGGAAGCCAAGAAGATTTTGGCAAACTGTAATAAACTAACTAAAATGTATATTTTTCAGCTTCCTTCCCCAGCTACTCCTGCCATTGCCTAATGAACTCATGGACAAAGTGGCCATGGTGGCAGAGATGGAGGTTATGCGTAGGCTCAGCAACATGGACTTCCACTCACCCAGGCTGACCTCAGCCCCTGCTGAGTGCCCCATCTGTCAGCACCAGAAACTACTGAGTCTCTGATAGGCACCATCCCCAGGGTCATCAGCCAGCTATCTGGTGGCAGGTTGATTACATTGGACTGCTTTCATCATGGAAGGGGCAGTGTTTTATTCTTAATGGAATAGACACTTACTTTGGGTATGGATTTTTCTTCTCTGCACAAAATGCTTCTAGCAAAACTATCATCCATAGGCTTACAGGATCCCTTATCCACCATCACGGTTTTGTACGCAGCCTTGCTTCTGATCAAGGAACTCACTTCATTGCAAATAAAGTGTGGCAATGGGCCCATGCCTGGAATTCACTGGTCTAACCATGTTCTTCATCATCCTGAAGCAACTGGTTTGCCAGAACGGTGGAATGGCCTTTTGAAGATGCAATTATAGCACCAGCTAAGTGGCAATTCAGCCGGCCTTCCATATCCATTGGTTTAACATTCGTGGATTCAATGAACTGTGGATAAAAGATATTCAAAAAAAATTCCAAAAAGTTCCAAAAAGCAAAACTTGAATTTGCCATGCCAGAAACTATTTATATAACATTTAGATTGTACTTGCAACTATTTTCATAGTATTTACATTGTAGTAGGTATTACAAGTAATTTAGAAATGATTTAAAATATACAAGAGGATTTGTGTAGGTTACATTCAAATACTATGCCATTTTATATAAGGAACTTGAGCATCCGTGGATTTTGATATCTGCAGGGGTCATGGAACCAATCCTCTGCAGATACCAAGGGACAAGTGTAACTTGCAGGACAAAGCAAAGCCCTCCAGGAGGCTGTATGTGCTCTAAGTCAGCATTCAATATATGGTGCTGTTTCTCCCTTAGCCAATATTCATAAACCCAGGAATGGAAATGGGAGTGGCTCCTCTCACTATTACCTCTAGTGATACACTAGCAAAATGTTTGCTTTGCATCCCTGTGACTTAAGGCTCTGTTGGTCTAGAGGCCCTAGTTCCAAAGAGAGGAATGCTTTCACCAGGGAACCCAACAACGATTCCTCAGAATTGGAAGTTGAGACTGTTGCCTGGCCACTCTGGGTGCCTCCTGCCACTGAATAAGCAGGCAGGCAATGGGGGTGGTTTACTCTGGCTAGGGTGATTAGTCCTGATCACCAAGGGGAAATTGGGTTGCTACTACCATACAATGTGGGTAAGGATGAGAGTGTCTGGAATATAGCAGATCCTCTAAAGTACCTCTTGGTGCTCCCACATCCTATGATTCAAGTTAGTGGAAAACTACAACAGCTTAATTCACACAGGGCTCTAATAGCCCAGACCCTTTAGGAATGAAGTTTTGGGTCACTCCACCAGGTAAAGAACCAAAAGAGGGCTTCCCTGGTGGCGCAGTGGTTGAGAATCTGCCTGCTAATGCAGGAAACACGGGTTCGAGCCCTGGTCTGGGAAGATCCCACATGCCGTGGAGCAACTAGGCCCGTGAGCCACAACTACTGAGCCTGCGCGTCTGGAGCCTGTGCTCCGCAACAAGAGAGGCCACAATAGTGAGAGGCCCGCGCACCGCGATGAAGAGTGGCCCCCACTTGCCACAACTGGAGAAAGCCCTAGCACAGAAACGAAGACCCAACATAGCAATCAATCAATCAATCAATCAATAAAGAAATCTTAAAAAAAAAAAAAAAAAAAGAACCAAAAGAAATGAGGTGCTTGTTGAGGACAAAGGAAATAGTTTTAACTATCCACTATGGCCACATGACCATTGCAGAAATGAGGACTATATGACTTATGAGTATTTCTTCCTTATTTTAATATTTTTATTTAATAGTTTAATTATATATATAATGTAATAATTTAATACTTTAATTTCTTTTCCTCTGCCATCCCCTTATCATCATCTAACATAAGACCTGTTAATAATTGTTAACTTTATATCATATTTGAGCTACATGACACAAAACAGGAAGTATGAATCAACAGGGGGAAGAATGAAAATCAACCAAAGACACTAAAGAAACTCCGTCCTCTCCTGGGAAAAGGAGTAGCATGTTTTCAGTTTTATGTAGCATAGTCTTTATTCGGCAATTAAGTATGGTTCAAGGAGATGTACTTGAGTTCAAAGTCAACAAGAAAGGACTCTGGTAGCTTTGTAGTGTGTCAGTTAGGCTAAGTTCAACTACATTTCCCAGAATCCATTCTCTTGTTTCTGGTCAGGTTGGGCCACAAGTATATTCCACATCAATTGTATCAATTGTCTACTGTTGTAACTCAATCCTTAATGTACCTATGGTTGGCAGAAAAATGGAGACCCAAGGATGTCCATATTCTAATTCTTGGAATCTGTAATATGTTATATTACATAGCAAAGGGGAATTAAGGCTGCAGATAGAATTAAGTTGCTAATCAGGTGACCTGAAAATAGGGAGATTACCCTAGATTATCAGGGTGGGTTTCATGTTATCACAAGGGTCCTTAAAAGTGAAAGTCAGAGGCAGAAGATGAATCACTGTCAGGGTGATTTGATATGAGAAAAACTTGACCAGACATTGCTGGCTTTGAAGGTAGAGGGGACCATGAGTCAAGGAATGTGGGTGACCTCTAGAAACTGGAAAAGGCCAGAATATGGCTTATCCTCTAGAGCCTCCAGGAGGGAATTCAGCCCTGCTGACACCCTGATTTTACCCCAGTGAGACCCATGTTGGATTTCTGAACTGCAGACCCATGAGAAAATAATTGTGCTGTTTCAAGCCACTAAATTTGTGGAACTTTGTTACAGCAGCAATAGGAACCTAATACAGTATACTTTATTGATAGTCCTCCATTTTGTGCCTCACTATTCAGATAAGCTAATTGTACCCAAATCCTTGTCTCAGGTCTGCTTTCAGGAAATCTAAACTAAGACACTCCCCCTCCTCAACAAATTCCACTAAAATGACCAAGGATATGTAAAAATAGGATGTAATCTGTATAATGATTGGGAAATAGGATAGGTATTATTAGTAACAGGCCAAAAATGCATTGTGCAAATTGGCTTAGATTGAGGGAAGTAATAAATACCACAAATACCACACATTTCAACAAAATTGACTAGCAAGTAAAAGAAGTAAGCAATTACTATTACTATTACTCCACAGAACCAGGAAAATCTCCTCCTCTGAGAAGGAGAGGCTATAAAAAAAGGGCTTCCAGGATAAAGTAGGTGTGATGAAAGCCAAAGTACACAAGGATTCGTTCGAAAATTCTTCAGAAAGATCAGCTAAATATAGCATTCATTCTCAGCTTTCTCTTGGTGCAAACAAAAGAAAGTAAAAATGCTATTATATGTATTGTTTAATGTATTCTTATATGGATGAATCTCTCAGAAGGAGAAGGCTGGGCTCCCACAAAAATTAAAACAAAATAATTCAGAGAAGAAACAGTTCCGTTTGTTTTAAGTTGACTTCTTACTAATGGTATTAGGGTTCTCCAGAGAAACAGAAGCAACAGGATGTGTATGTATGTAAGTGTACGTGTGTATATATACATACATATATATACACACATACACACACACACACACACACACATATATATATAGAGAGAGAGAGAGATTTTATGGAATTGAGTCACATGATTGTGGAGACCTGGTAAGTCCAAAATCTGCTGGGTAGGCCAGCAGGCTGGAGACCCAGGGAAGAGCTGCAGTTTGAGTCCAAAGGCCGTCAGCTGGCAGAATTCCCTCTTGATTAGGGGAAGTCAGTCTTCCGTTCCATTAAAGCTTTAACTGATTGGATAAGGCCCACCCATATCATGGAAGGCAGCCTGCTTACTCAAAGTCCATCAATTTAAATGTTAATCTCATCCCAAAACACCTTTACAGAAACATCCAGAATAATGTTTGACCAAATATCTGGACACCATGGCCCAACCAAGCTGACACATAAAATTAACCATCACAGCAGTTCCCAAGCTGCTTCCTGCGAAGGAAGTTCTTCCAGGGAAAATGGAGTCTGTCCTGACACAAGACAACCATGTTCCCGGTGTGAATGAGCTAGACTCTGGAGGAGGCTACTTGAAACCAATCTAAATCCTACAAAGGCTGTTGGAGCTGAATCCATCAGGACTCACACATACAGCCACTGAAAAGTAACTATTTGGGAAATCAATTAACTTTCCTGTTATGAGGCTTTTCTCTCCATAGCTCACTCCCCACTCCATGTAGACAATTTAATTCAACCTGTAACAAAATATAGCTACAGCAAATAGAAGTACTTTCACGTTCCCACTTTCTGGGACTAGAAGATTTGGATTCTGACACAGAATCCATCTGAAATCTCAGTACTCAAAGAACTTGGAGCTCCTTGGTAAAGCTCAGGCTATAAAGAAAAACCACTAGACTTTTGAAAAATACTCTGAGCAAAATAAAAGAGCCACTTGGGGATTCAGAATAAATGTATCCATGTGAAACTGTTTTATACCAAGAAAAGTTAAGTTTAATTTGCATCCTCAGTAAGACTTGTTGGAATTCTGTACTCATGGAAAGAACATAATATAACATTAAGAAAGATTGCATTCAGATAAAAACTAGGATTACTACATTTAAACAGGTAATAGAGGCAGTAAAGAGCAGATTGAAAAATGCAAAAAGAAAAGAATAAATGGTTTTCAGAACAATTAAGAAAAGGATGAAGAGATGAAGAAATAAAGCTTGTGACTAAAATGAATAAAAATATAACGATATGTTTTCTCTTATATTTACCCCCAAATCGGATGATGCAAATTAAATGCAGTAGAAATTTCAAGCAAATATTCTGTTTGCTGTTTGCTGTTCCAGATCCACTTTTTCCACCCTGCGCTTTTTCCTAGGAGGCTGACCTTTACAGATGGCTTCCAGGGACTTCTCATTGGGTTCAGTCTAGGAGAGGCACTGGCAGGAGATGGCAATGTGGGAGGAGAGGGAGGCCCAGATATCCATCCCTCCAGCTGGCCATTAGTTAGCAGTGGCCTCTCCCAGAGATACTGACCCAGCTGTGCTCCACAGCTCTTTTTAAGTCCTGGAAACCACTCCTTCCCTCTACCTTTTCAGCCCCAGGGGTGATAATGAATCCGAGCTGTTTTACTCTAAGTGCTTCACCATCCTTTTGGTTTTCTTTAACCCTTTCTATACCTTTGTAACTCATTAAACGCTACTCAGTTACCTCATTTGAGAATCCCATCATTTTTATGATGCTGGGATCCTGACTGATATAAGCACTAATTTAAAAAAATAATAATAGCAAGAATAGAGGAAAAACTTGAGGCTTTAGATCAGAGTGGCCCATCTAGTTGGAGAAGGTAATGAAAGAGATTCTTGTTCTGAAATGAAAAAAAAATTGCCTAGGATAGAGCAAAGGGCAGGAAAATAAGTTGATAAAGTAATTTTAAAAGGTCAGGCTGGTATCAGATCTTTCTTCTGTAATACTAATTGTCAGAAGACACTGAAGCAGCATCAAAAAAATTTTGAGAGCCTACCTAAGCTACAGTTCATGGAACAGAAAGTCATTTACGAACATGCAAGAACTTAGAAAGTGGACCATCCACAAATAGCTCTGAGCAATGTTTTCAGAAAAAAGATAAATTCCAACAAACCAAAAAGCAAATCACAATATATAATTCCAATTGAGGGAAATGTGATTTAAAAGCAATTGTAGTTACTGCTGAGATCAGTAATATTTATGTTCAATGTTGAAATAATCATTAACATGGTTGTGAAATGTAACAAATGTCAACCAATTTTGGAAAGACAAGATACACAATTATAAACTAAATTAACCTAGTTCTAATATCACAGATTATTCCAACAAAATTGGCAAAGGAAGGGATAAAACTAAAATGTACTAGTACTTCTTTATTTTTTCTGTTTAAATGAAAAAAAAATTGAGTCCATTATTTTTTAGTTGTTTCAAAGGAAAAGTATATTTTAACATGTAGATAATTACAAAAAAGTTAAATAAAACTTCTAAATCACTAATGATAAGAACGACCAAGTTATAGTAAAAAATCTGAAAGAACATGCAGTAAAATATTGATAATGCTTACTCCTGAATTGGGACATCTTGGAGATTTTTATTTTTTGCTCATCTATATTTCTATTTTTCTATAACGCACATATATACTAGTGTAGAAACAAACCCTTATACAAATTTCCATATCTTACAAAATGAAATTAAACTCTAATGCTTTTAATTTCTTGAAATTTGTTTATCTCCTGTTTTTTTCTCAGATGTATTTGACATATAGACACTATTATATAAAAAATAGATCACCAACAAGGACCTACTGTATAGCACAGGGAACTATACTCAATACTCAATATTTTGCAATAACCTATAAGGGAAGAGAATCTGAAGAATTATATATATATGTATATATGTGTGTGTGTGTGTGTGTGTGTGTCTGAATCACTGTGTTGTACACCTGAAACTAACATGATATTGTAAGTCAACTATACTTCAATGAAAAAAAATGCAAACAAACAAACAAAAAAGAAGTATTTCAGGCAGTTAACAAATGGACTTAACACGTGAGTAAGACAGATAATGGGTCTGGATCAAATTGGGCAATTTTTTTTTTTGGACATTCCTGGGAACTTAACAGCAAGAAGGAATCCCAAGTATAAGTAAACATACTAATTAAGTAATAGAATCATTTCAAAATGTATGAAAATGTCCTAGAAATAACTAAAGTCAACAAAATGATTTTTAATAATCAATAACCCCAAATGCTATTTAACTTCTGAGAGACCTTAGTAGTGTACATCTTTTGAGTTTCTAAGAGTTTCTCTCCCCTCATACACACACGCCATGTTGTTGCAGGGGTTACCTGAGCCTAGCTGGGATTCTAGACATGGGTCTGAGCGATCCAGACCACCCTCTCTAGTGGCTTTACCTGTTAAAAACACACTGTTGGGACTGTTGGTGGCCATGTTCCTCCTTGTGGATTGTGGAGCTGAGGGAGCTGGTTTGCAGAGATAGAAAAGAACGAAGAGAGGCAGAGCAGAGGTGAAGATAACTGATGATATACTAGCTTCTTGCTCCAGTTTTTGCCTGCACTCCAGCCATGTTCTTGTCCTTGGGATCTCAGAGCCACCTCAGTATCCTGAGGTAGTATCCTGCAGTAGTTCAGATCATGGGCTGTGACATTAAATTGCCTGGGTTTGAATCTTCGTTACTAGCTATGGGACCATTTGCAAGTTCCACTATCACTTTAAGCCTTGGTTTCTTCATCTCTAAAAGGGAGATATTAGGCCCTATTTTATAGGATCGTGGTGTTATATGAGTTAATACATTTTAAATGTTTGATATAAAATAAGTGCTGAATATTAACTATTTATTATATTAAGGGCTATAATATTAATAAATTATGCTAATATTATATAATATTAATTATGGTAACTATTAATTAACTATTTATATCCTTATAATAAATTTATTTTTCTGCTTAAATATTTACTATCAAAGGCCCATCCAGATCTGCAATTCCTTTTGGGAAGAATGATTTCAAAACTTTGGGCTGGTGATGGGGGGGAGGTGGAAGAAGAAGAAGCATAGTAAATAGTTAAGAGTATGCGCTTCTTGGTCAGTGAGCACAGTATTTAGGTCCTATTTTTGCCTTTTACTAGTCATGGGACCTTAGGAAAATTACTGAGCATTAAATTCCTTATTTGTAAAATTTGTGTACTACATCTGGCTCATAGAGAAGTTGTAAAAATTTTTAAATGAGACTATATGCCAGGTATCTGGCACACAGGAATACCAAATAAATATTTTATTATTTTAGTTATTATTACTAACTCCACATGCAGGTGACCAACACATCAAGTGGCCAAGGTAAAATCAGAGAGGTAAGGGGTATACAAAGACTCATACTGTCAACTAAAAAATAATGCAGGAGGCTGCAAATAAGAAAACAGTTTATTTGGGGTTTTAAGAATTGCAATTCAGAAGACACAGCTTCGGGTAACCTGGAAAGAGTGTTCCAAGGATGTGTTCTAAATGGCTCCATTTTAGAGAGCTCTCTTAGCCATACCATACCAACTCTATTTTGATTTTCCTTTCATAACACCTTGTCAAGAGACATGTGATTAATCAACATGCACCTTTTCCCTAATTCAGAATGTCCCAGCCACAGTTTGCTCTTCTTACAAATGTATTACTTTAATTTCTTGAGATCTTAGATTGTTATTGGGTATAGTAATAAGATTTCTGCTTCAGTGATATCTTAAATCCAGTAGGGACTACTGAAGTTAATTTTAGCCAATTGACAAGTGTTATGTATTTAAAGTGAGGAACTAAGATCCACAAAGCAAATTAAAAACCTAGAAACCATACTATCTTCTTGTTTAAAGTCCTTATATTTCATAAGAAAGGAGTTGAAGAGCTGCGTAAATATTTAAAAATAAACGTTATGAAGCTTTACTTTGTTTTTCTGCTAGCAGACTTTTCCAGGCCCCTACTGAAACTTTACTTTATTAGGTGCCCCAATAAATATTTGCAGAATGAATGAATGAACATATTTTTATCAGAGCAAACCAAATCAATAAACATGAGGTCAGTGAAGAAATATCTTCAATCACTGATTCATACCTTGGTTGCATCACAGAATCACTTGGGAAGGCTTTTCAAAACATACATTTCCAGGCTCCACAGGCACCTTAGTTGAACCAGCGCTTCCAGGTGGTGCAACCAGGGAACCTGTATTTTCAAAAACCTCTTCAAGTGATTCTAAGAAGCACCTAAGTTTAGGAATGTAAGCAATTCCTTGGCTGAAAGTCCTCAGAAATGAAATTACTCACTTGAGTTTAAGCGTACTCTGGAACCTGCACATTTTGTTCTACCCTGATTCTATCTTTGAGGCTATGTGTTCTGACTGGGGCCCTCTTGGAGGAAGGAGTCAGAATGGCCCAAAGAAGCACAGAGGTCTATAGGAAGAGCATCTTGTTGAGCACTCATTCAGCATAAAATTGGAAAGCTGGCATTATTACAAGGTTTGATATGGCCTCAATTCTATACCCTTCCCTGTGTTCCTGGCGAATTTAAGGTTCTTTCTTCATCGCAAAAGAATTTGGAGACAAGCAGAGAGTTTAAGAAAGTAAAGTGAGAGTTTATTTAAGCAAGGATACGCTCTCAGAGGGAGAGTGGGCAGACAGGTGAGGGGCTGCTGCCTGAGTTTTTTTTGGCAAGCCGGTTATGAGGGGCATACAAATGAAGGGGCGGAATATTCACTGGGGAAGGAGGATTTTGGGGGTCGTATTCCCTGATTTTCACCCCAGCTGCATTTTCCCAAGAGGAGGAGGGATTTTTGTCCTTATTAAGCTTAGATCAGAAGTGTCATGGCGTCGTTGCATGATGGGTACTTCTTATCTGTAAGACTAATTTTATTAGCCTTACAGGTTATATTCGGACACAGGAGATTCCCGCCTTTCCCCACCTTTCTTTGTCTGCTACCCGGACACTTATCACCTAAAATGTGTGGTTTCCTGTCAGTCTGGAGGTTCCTGCTTTCCTTTGTCTGCTTATGGACCTCCGCTGTTTACAAGATGCGTGATTTCCTGCCACCTGGGCCCTGCCCCCGTTTCTCTGCTCATACCTAGCTACCTGCCTGCTGTAACACCTGTATCTATGCTCTTTGTCCTTATCTTTGAAGTACCCTCCCACTCTATGTAGGGTGTTTGCCCTACTCCTTGGCTCTGGGATCAGCCACGTGACTTGCTCTGGTCATTTAGATTTTAGAAATATGAAACAGGCCGGGGCATGGAAAAGTGCTCCATGTGTCTGCGAGTTCTCTCACTCTTAGGCCTTTGCCATAAGAACATAGCCTTTGGAGAATGAGATATGCGGATCATATCCTAGGGTTATGTTAGATAAACTGATGATCAGCCAACCTCCAGAGCCTAGCCAAACGATTAGAGCTGCAAGCCAACATACAATTGACTACAGATGCAAGAGTGAACCCAACTGAGATCAGAAAAACTGTCCCACCCACTTAAGGTTTCATGAGTTAATAAATCTTTATTGTTTTAGGCCACTGAATTGTGGAATGCTTTGTTACACAGCATTATTATAGCAAAAGATAATGATACACAAGGAAATCAAGGTATTCATGATCCCAGGAGTCATGATCACAAGAATTATGTAAATTTGAAAATCTCCTCAATGGATGGATTTTTCTGAATCCATCTTCTCTGTATCTTAGGAGGTATTATCAATAAAATGCCTAAAATTGGTAGGGGCCTGTGAGGGGCAGAGTTAGGGGGAAATTAATATGAGTGATGTTGGGGAGGAACACAATTCTTTTTCCCTCTGTCCATCTTAGGTTCATTGATTGGGGCCAGCAAGTCAAACTGATAAAAGACAGATTAACAAGAGAAAAAGACAGTTTTAATTAATACATATGCAGGACAGGAGTTTCACAGACACACAAAAAATAAGAATCAAGGAGGCAGCAGGATGATAGAGGTTTATATACCTCTTAAGCTAAACAAAGTAAAAGGGCTTTTGAGCTTCTGGGTGGAGCAGGCAAGTTATGAGAAGGTGACCAAGAGAAGCATGGTAAAATAAGGGTTGTTTAGTAAGGTTTGTTAAGCAGATTTAGGTCGTTGCCTTCTTCATTGGTAAGAGTAGTTAAGAATCCTTCTCTTTCTGGTAAGGAGAGGGAGGCACCCCTACAAATGGAAATTTTGTTTATAAATGGAAATTTCCTTTTCAAAAGGAAAACTTGTGCCTCCTTTTCCTGGTGTGCTGGTTCTCAATGGTCTTTGGCTCAAAATAATCCACATGCCAAAGAGACATTGGGGTGGGCATATTCTTCTACCCTTCATTAAAAACTTCTCTAAAGAAAAGAGGAAATTTGTGGTTAGAGAAAGATGTAGAAACTAGGGCAAGAAAGAAAGGAGAATGTAGGCAGCAGAATGAAGCATGAAAAGTGGTTCTGAAAAATAATTGTTGAAGAATCTGTAATGAAACATGATTTATCAATTTGCTCTTTAACCATGCACTGATTACTTCTAGAAGTGATTCACTCAGCTACTGCTACAATTTCACAGATTCTAGTGTGATCCCAGATTGAGATCCTCAACTGAGCCTTCAGTCTGAGTTCCCCCAAGTCAGTTCTTTGAGGAAGACCCTTTAACGTGTTCCCTTGCTATACTCCAGCTGTAAGGAAGACTGTGTACTCCTGTTGGAAACAACAGCTGTGCACATATCTAGATGGTTTCAGCCTGTTTGACCTAAGTCCCAACCCTTGCTTTTAGGGAATAATAGCAAGTTGAAATGAAAAAATAAAAGGCATTTGTTTTAAAATGCCATCAAAAGTGCTCTGGGCTATAGCCTTTCCAGAAAGCTGGATTCTGATTCCTTACCTCCTTATGATTCCTTATGATTTTAGGAAAAATCACAAAATAATTAAAAGACAGTATAAGTGTGTGTGTAATATTGGTACATTCTTAATGGCAGAATCGATAAGGAAAAATATCAAGAGAATAAGAGATCTGATTAAGTAAAAACTAAAAGTGGTTGCATTGCAGAAAGAAAGAAATAAATCAAAATGAAAAGCAAATAACAAATAGATAAAATATTTATAACATATATGACAGACAAGGGTTTGATATCTTTAATATAGAAGAAACTCTTCTAAAGTAATGAGAAATGACAAATTGCTATAGTAGAAAAATGGGCAAAACATATAAACTGTCATTTCACATAATAAGAAATATTATGGCCAACAGGCAAATAAGATATTCAAACTCACTAGTAATAAAGAATGCAAATTAAGACTTTTTGCTTCTGGCCAAGATGCAGTAACAGGGACTGAATTTACCCTTACACCTGAAACAATGAAATAAAAGAGAAATAAATAAGCGAAATGACAGTTTTCAAGACACTGGATACCAAGTGATGAAGGACAATGATCCCTATGAGATGGGAAACAAATGAGGTGAATCTTGTGATTACCCAGGTTACTGACTGAAGAGAGTTTGCAGGCTGAGGCACATGGATGGGCAACCTAGACAGAACACAGCAAACTCCTTGAGTCTAGAAGACAGAACTGAATGTTCAGGGAGACCAGGATGTCTAGAGTTCACAGGGCAGGACACTGGAGAGGAGAGAAATTCTCAGAGAGAGAACTCTAGAGACCCAGAAATCTGTAGAGGGCCCTCCTTGAGTATTCAGCAGAGTAATCAGACCATGTGTGATAGGAAACTACACAAAGCCAGGGAAAGAACCATTTGGAAGGATTAAGGTACTATACAGTACTCATGCAAGGCTGGGAATAGTCCCCTGAAGCAAGTCATAAGACCCTCATGTGAAAGGTACCTTCCTTTCACCTGGAGGAAAGGAGCACCCTTATCTCCAAAGATGGAGGGACGTCCAGAGGACTCTGAATGAACAGGTCTCACTGTTTCCCCCAGTTTACTACACTCACCTCATACTCTTTTTGTCCTATCATCACATTTTCCCATAACTTTCCACTCTTCATCAAACCCAGCATTAAAAAATACTCAGGTTAAACTACTTCTTTGGATCTTCATTTCCTTATGAAAGCTCCCATATCACATAACATTTATATTAAGTAAATTTGTATGCTTTTCTTTTATTAATCTGTCTTTTGTTACAGGGGCTCCAGGGAAAATTATTTTTTCTTCCTCTGTAGCCCTATACTGAGCCCTGCTCCAGACCTAATAAATTATAAAAACAAAGCATGAGGGATCAAGTGTTTCCAAGGAACATAATTACATACCAGTAGAAAAACTTAAAAATATTTATAAGAATACAAAAATATCCAGGACCCAAGGTAAAATTCACAATGTATGCATCCAATCAAAGATTTCCAAGCATGCAGAGAAGCAGGAGAACTGTATGAGAATTGACCTATATGAGAAAAATCAGTCAATGGAAGATAACACAAAATTAACACAGATGCTGACATTAGCAGATAAGAACATTAAAATAGTTAGTATAAGTATATTCTATATGCTCAAAAAGTTAAGTAGAGACATGAAAGATATTTAAAAACTCGAACATATAGAAAGGAAAACTATAATGTGTGACATAAAATATACACTGGATGGGATTAAAAGAGTATTAGTTATTACAGAAGAGAAGATTAGTGAACATGAAGACACAGCAATAGAAACAATCCTAAATGAAACACAGAGAGAAAAGAAAATTTAAAAAGCAAATGGTCTATATGCAAAAAAAGAACATAGACACATACCTCACATCTTACATAAAAATTAACTCAAAATGGATCATAGACCTAAATGTAAAGCATAAACCTCTAAAACTTCTAGAAGCAAATAAGGCAAAGATCTGTGTGACCATGGGTTTAGTAATGAGTTTTTAGATATAAGACTAAAAGCATGATCCAGGGAAAAAATTTGGTAAGTTGGACTTTATCAAAATTAAAAACTTTACTCTGCAAAAGACACTGTTAAGTATATGAAAAAAGATAAGCCACAAGCTAGGAGAAAATATATGCAAATCACTTATCTGATAAAAGATATATATTCAGAATACCTAAAGTACTCAACAATAAGAAAACAACCCAATTAAAAATCGGCAAAAGATCTGAACAGACATTTCACCAAAAAGGATATACAGATGGCAAATAAGCATATAAAGTGATGCTCAACATCACTTGCTATCAGGGAAATGCAAATTGAAACCACAGTGAGATACCATCACACAACTACTAGAAAGGTTAAATGAAAGTTGTACCTGACAATACCAAGTGCTGACAAGTATACAGAACAACTGGAGTTCTCATACATTGCTGATGGGTGTGGAAAATGGTATGGCCACTCTGAAAATTTGGTATTTTCTTATAAAGTTAAACATATACTTATCATATGACCCAGCAATTCCACTACCTCAGAGAAATAAAAACTCAGTCATGTAAAAACCTGTCCATGAAAAAAACAAAACAAAACCTATTCATGAATGTTCATAGCAGTTCTACTAATAATTTTTAAAACCTGAAAATATCCCAAATGTCCATCAGCAGTTTAGAGAAACTGGGGGCTTCCCTGGTGGCGCAGTGGTTGAGAATCTGCCTGCCAATGCAGGGGACACGGGTTTGAGCCCTGGTCCGGGAAGATCCCACATGACGCGGAGCAACTAACCCTGTGTGCCACAACTACTGAGCCTGCGCTCTAGAACCCACGAGCCACAACTACTGAGCCCGCATGCCACAACTACTGAAGCCCGCGCACCTAGAGCCCATGCTCTGCAACAAGAGAAGCCACCGCAATGAGAAGCCCGTGCACCGCAACAAAGAGTAGCCCCCGCTCGCCGCAGCTAGAGAAAGCCTGTGCGCAGCAACGAAGACCCAACACAGCCAAAAATAAATTAATTAAATAAATTTATTTTTAAAAAAGAGAGAAACTGGTATATTCATATAATAGAATACTACTCAGCTATAAAAAGGAACACATTATTGATACATGCCATTACATGGATGGATCTCAAAGGCATTATATTGTGTGAAAAAAAGCCCATCTCAAAAGAGTATATAGTGTATGATTCCATTTATATGGAATTTGGAAAAGGCAAAATTATAGAGATAGAAAACAGATCAATGGATACCAGCAATTGGATTAGGAGTAGAAGGAGGTTGCAACTACTTGAGGGAGTTTTTTGGGTGATGAAACAGTTCTGTATCCTGATTGTGCTGGTTGTTATACAAATATGTACATGTGTTAAAACTCACAGAACTGTACACACACACAACACAATAATATACAACTACACATCCATCAAGATGGCTAAAAGGCAAAAGACTGAGAATACCAAGCATTGGCAAGAATATGCAGCAATTAGATTTCTCATATACTACCGGTGGGATACACATTTGTGAAGTCACTTTGTAAAAATCTTTAACACCATTTACTAAATTTGAACATACGCATATCCTATTACCTAGCACGTCCACTCCTTCATATATATGTAACATAAATGCATACATATATTCACACACATACAAGTATAACAATATTCATAGCTCAAAAATGGAAACCCCTTAAATACCCATCAACAAAAAGTGGATAATAATCTGTGGTATATTAATATAATGAAATATGATACAGCAAAGAAAATGAATAAACTACTGATACATCTAACAACATAGATGGATCACAGAAACATAATATGGAGCAAAAAAACAGACCCACATATAAATGCCAACCATATGATTTCATTTTTAGAATACTCAAAAAGACACAAATCCAATGTATTATAGATATATTATAATATATTATATATATATAATATATATAGATAGATACAGTGATTAGAGAGGAAGCAAGATTTTTAGAGACAAGCAAGCAAGATTTTTAGGAGTGTGACAACATAATGACACAGGATCATTCCTGTGGTATTGGTAATACTCTATTTAATCTTCTTCTGTCCGATGGTGACTGTTAAAGTATTACATAGCAGATTGTCAGATCTAAAGGTGTTAATGTTTATTTCTCTATGTTTTGGCCATTTGCTTTTATATTAAAGTGAATAAAGTGCAACTGTTTTGCTTTACTGATACTAATAAAATTAAAGCATAAATACTGCCTAGAAATACCAATAATAAATATGGAACATGCAAATTGCCTTCCCCAAAGTAGTGGCACTTCTGGGTTTAGCAAACCTTCACCCCATGCTGGGCTTCAGACATAGTGGGCATGAAGCCCTCATGGAAAGAATTGAGCCAACTGGCATGAATAATTTGAAAACAGAGAATAAAGAACTGGGTTGGAGTTTCTTTCCATTATTAATCCATTTTTGGATCAGTGTTGAGGAAAAAATGTAAGTAGAAGCTAAGGGAGATATTTTCTTAAGCATCCCCCACTTTCTCTTCACCCAAGTGTCCAAAAGCATTTGGTTTAATCATTTCAAGATCTCTATAACTTTGAGACAGTATTTCAAGCCTCTCAGTGTACATATTTGCTTCTTTATTCTCAATGCCTCTCACTGTGCATAACATATAGCAAAAATCCAATCAATGCAAACGTATTTCATGGAAGAAGGAAAGTAAGATGGATAGAAGAGAAGGAGGGAGTAGTATGTTTCATAGTAGTTTTGGAAGAATTGATGGAATGGTGGTGACTCATTATTTGAAATGATAATAATAAAGTTTCCAAAATTGAAGAAAGACATGGTTCTTCACATAAAAAGGCATTTAAAGTACCAAACAAAATGAATAAAAATAAATTTCCTATAAACATCTAGTGAAACTAGAGAAAGCAAGGATAAATTTGAAAACCTTAAAAGCTACAAGAGACAAAAAGAGAAAGAGGGAGAAAAAAAGAATGCTTTCTCTGTAAAAAAAAAAAAAGGAATACACTTTGGTCAAGAAGGTATTGTAAGAACAGGCTTTAAGCTTCAAGCGCATTGAAGTGATGGGTAAAATATTAAGAAGAGGAAGTAAAAAGATATAACTGAGTGTATGGACAAGATAAATATCTCAAAAACTAAAAAATTAAATAAGAACCAGAATGGTGAGTAGGGCTGAAGCCACAAGCTAGCTGGATCTTAGGGCTGAAACCAGAGATGACCAGGGACTTAGCAAATAAAAGCAACAAAGAATTAAAATCTTCATTTAAGTAGGCAGCCACAATCAAAGCCCCTCCGTGAAACCATCCCTCCTGAAAGGAGGTTGAAAAATTGCTTCTGCCAGTTTCTAACTAAGGCTTCAGCTCAGGAAAGACAGCAGGCCTGGGGCATTGGAAGACAAAGATAGAGCTGCCAGCTATCTCTGTAACTGAATTAGCCCTATACCCAATATCACCACAAGATAATTGCTGCCAATTGTCACATTTGACCTAGTTCCAGATGGGGTGACTAGGCAGCTTGAGACTACGAGGGATAAAGGGAGAGAGACAGCAAGAGAGAAAAAACAAATGAACAACCTAAATAGACCTACCGTTGTTTGGGTGGGCTGGGGCCATCATCCCCATTGCTGTCAATGAGCCAAACTATGTGATCACTTCTAACATGAGTCCTGGCCTGCAGAGAATAGCTACCACAGAACTCCTTAGTAGCACTGGTGCTCTTCCCAGCAGTGCACACCTGGTGGCTTAAGTATATCCTATGCCCATCTGGACCTTCCCATGGAATATAAACCTCTGGTGGATCTTCTGGCTTCACCTAATATATCCATTCCAGCAGATCCACTTCCCTGACTCTTTTCATTCCTTCCTCCACTCTTGGCCATGGCCACTCAGACATTTCCACTTTGTTTCACTGTCACTTAGGACTATCACTTGGGCTCCAAAGAGCCATACTAGTACCAACTTTGCCTCATCCCTTGGGGTTCTTGCCCAGGTATTATTTCTTTTGTCCTGAGAGAGTAGCCCCAAGTCAGTGAACTCTTGTTTCTCCTGTATTATATTCTGGTTCACTTGATCAAACACCCTCAAAACCCAATCCCCTGTGTACTCCCCTGGCTCATGCCAGTAAGTGTTAGCCAACTCTTGAAGTTCCTTTTGGGTGCAATCTTTTTCCTCCCTTATTGGGCTCAGCATAACCCCAGATCATATATGTTAGAACTTAACCCTATTTTTCAGTCTGGCACCCAGAGAGAAGGTGAGGGAAGCTTCTGATGGGAGCACCTTTTGCCCTACAGGGGAGAGGCCTCTTAAATATCTTCCCACACAGTGGAACTGCTACCTTTTTAGCAATACCCCACATACCACTTGGGATGGGATTCTTTTTTTAGCCAAGTAGTAAATTAATAAGTCTCTAAAACCCATCTTAATACATGCTTTCTTGGACCTTTTTAGTAATGCAGACTGGACCACCTCTATATGGCTCCTGAGGGTTCAGGGGAGTTTGCTTAGCCCTAATCCTCGGAAACATCCACCCAGAAGTCTACATCCCATGTGTTAGGGTTCCACGTTTTTCCAACTAGGGTCTTGACCTTAGTGTAACAGACATACCTTGACTGAGCATGGTCTTGTCTTTGAAGTTCCTCAAACTTCACTAACAGATTCTGATATTTTTCCTCAGCTGGTATATCTGTAAGCTAACAAGGAGGACTTCTGGTTCTCATATTTAGTGTTTATCTATTTTTTAAATGCCTTCATTTGCTCATTATCACTCTTTAGGGCTTCAATGCAACTTAGTGATAATTGTCCAAGCTCACTGCCCTTGTATATATTCACCCCAGACCTTTCCAATGCTTGTAATATCACATTGGTCATGGTGTTCCCTTTCATCAGGATGCTTTTCCAAGTCATTGCCTGTGAAAGTTTTAGCAATTGTGCCACCATACCCCACATACCAGTTGGGATGGGATTCTTTTTTTAGCCAAGTTATAAATGAATAAATTTCTAAGACCCATCTTAATGCATGCTTTCTTAGAACATTTATGATAATGAATTGTATCATTTGAAGTCCTTTGTTTAAGCAGATGCTAAGACAGAATTAGAAGTGCAAAAGATTTATTGTGGTTAATACTTTTGAACAACAAGAAGAGAGGGAATAGGAATAGACAGGGAAAGCCTTACATGCTGCAGTAAATATCTGACACCTGATGAAGGAGAGGGGCAAGGGATTATGCAGAAAGAGGCTCAGACTAAAGTGCATCTCTGAGGAAATCATGGCAAGTGCAACAAGGTACTCCAGAGCAAAGACTGCTCCTAGAGGAGTTCTACCTTGGGTAGAGTTGCCCAGGATCTGGCACCCCTATTGTGCTCTGTCTGTGGTTGAACCTGCCTGAAGAAAATATGCCCTTGATTCATATACTGCAGTGGATCTCAAAGGTGCTGCCACTGAAGGCCATCAGCTGATTGTGTACCTCCCAGCTAGTTTTCTCTGAATGGAGATCTGAGGATCTGAGTGACCCACTTTCATGGCTGCCACATGATTTGAAAAAGTAATTTAAAAATGCTAATGTTCAAAATAACAAGAAAACCTATAGGGGAAAAATGGTTAACAAAATATGGGCAAGCTATTCATAGAAAAATTATGAAACCTTATAGAAGGACATAAAAGAAGTTCTGATAAAATGAAAAGATGGACCATGTTCATGGATAAGACAAATCTATAAAAAAAAAAAAGTCAGTTCTGCCTGTTCTGATCTTTGAATTAAATGACATTATAATCACAACATTCAAAAAAATTTTTCATTGGATTTACCAAGATAATCCTAAAATTCACATGGGTTTTTTTTGGGGGGGTGTTTTTAGGTTCCAAAAATAAAGTCAATAAAAGAAATAAAACAAAGTGTGTATACTCACCCTAGCAGATATTAAGATTTATTTTAAAGGTATAGTAATTAGTCACAGTGAGCTATTGTTGCAGGGACAGACAAATAAACTCAGGGAACAGAATAGAGAACCCACAAACAAATGCATGCTTATATCAACATCTGATGTATGACAGAACTGTCATTACAAATCAATAGTAAGAGGTAGACTAGGGACAACTGGATATTTTAGCAATCTAGTGAATAACAGACTTATGGGAAGAGACTCCCCTTCCCCAGACCGGAGTTTGTGCCAATTAATTTAGGCACAGCTACAGAACTTAATGGAAGTGAGATGGCCAAACAGCCAGAGCAGATGCTGCATAAATTGGAATGGCTTTTTCATTTTCCTCTTCCCCTAAATTCATAAAGTATGAATACCTGCCAGAGACAATCTTGGAGCAGAAAATGAACTAATTCTGACTCTGCCATTGCTCTGTTATACTTGAGCTTATATCACTAGTCCAGGGAACTTTCATAAACAACCTGGTGCTTCTGTTTAAGAAATATTCACACAAAAAATGGGTCTGCTTTTATCGAATTGTATTCAGCAGGAACAAAGTCAATCCTTTATCTAGTGAAAGAAGGGAGAATCATGGCCCATATCAATAACTTTGCCTCCTTCTTTCCAGTGTACTGACAGCCTGTTTCTCCACAGACCACCACTTAGCTTTCTTTTAATGTCCTTTTACCTAAGTGGATCTGACACTACATTTTCTCTGTGGGCCATGATCTCAAATTCTTTCCCCACAGGTATCTATATAAAAGTAACATCCAAATATAATAAAAACTTTACAATATTATTTTAAAATAAGTTCCAAATAAAATTAAAACCTAAATGTGAAAAACAAACTACTAGTTTCAAAATGACTAGTAGGAGAATATAAATGTGACTTTAGATTTGAGAAGATTTTAAAAGATAGAAACAAAAAACTTCCTAAGGGAAAACTGATACATTTTGACTAAATATTTAAAAATCTGTATACAATAGACCATTAGAAGAGTGAAAAGGTTAGAGACAAGGTACAGACTGGGAGAAGATTTTGCAATGCATGCAAAGTATTAGCTTCCAGAATATGTAATGATGCTTACAAATCAATAAATAACACAAATACTCAATAGCTATATGGGCATAGAATATGAACAAGCAATCAACAGAAGAGGAAATTCAATGGCCAAAACATTTTTAAAAAAATCCTCCCACCTTGCTATATCAGGAAAATAAAAATTTAGAAAACAGTGAGACATCGTGTAACAGCTATCTGGTAGGCAAAAACATGATGTCTGCCAATATTATTTCTTGATGAGGATGTGGAGAAACAGTAACTTGAGTACACTGCCAGTGAGTGTTTAAACTGATAACACTACTTTGGGAGATAATTTATCAATGGTTAGAAAAGTTGAAGATGCAACCCAGTCATTTCCATTCTAATTGTTTTCTAGTAAACACTAGTGTCAGGAAGTAAATATTTTCCTGTTTCTGCACTGTTTGACTTCCTGAGTAAAGAAAATTGACATGCTAGAGAATGTTTCCTTTACCCCAGACCCACTGGCTCCTGACATTCCTAGGGTATTAGACTTGGAGCCATATGCACCCATTCAAAATGTAATGAAACTTATCTCCCTTGGAGCCATGGAGACATTCCAGGCTGAGGATGAAAAGCCCTTGTGAAATCTTCCAGATTCTCTTCCCTACTGACAGTAAGCTTGGAGGGCATGTGTTGACAGGGCAGAACCTCAAGTCAAAGCAGCCCAAATGGCTAAGTTACTGCAGGGAAAACAGTTGCCTTGGAGAGTCTTCTAACCTATAGTGGACTTTGTGTGCATGAGAAATAAAATTTATGTGACAAGCCACTAGGACTTAGAGGTTGTTTATAACAAGTCTAAGCTTAGCTTAATCCTAATACAGTAAAGTTATCCATTTTACTGACTTTTTCAAAAGAATAAGCTCTTTGATTTATTTGTTAAATATAGAGGTCTTATTTCCTATATCAACAATTTCTGCTTTTGCTTCATTTCCTTTCTGCTTCCCTAAGGCTTAATTTTGTGTTCTTTTTCTAACCTACTGAGTTTGATTAACTTATTTTATTTTTTCTTTGTTATTAATATAAATATTTAGGGCTAAGATTTGTTTCTCTGAGTAATGCTTTAATTTTTATCTCATATATAGCATTTATATAATTGTACTTATTTATTTTTGAAATAATTTTTTCCCTCATATCAATTGTTTAGGAAAGAAGTTGTATTTTACTTGTATTTTTCTTTCTGTTTTTGTTGTTAATTTCAACTTTTGTGTTATTGTGATCAGGGCATATTTTCTGCTTCTATACATGCCAAAGTGAGTCAACCTTATGTATCATATTGTACAAATCTTTTGAGCCTTATTGTTGTTTTCTTCCCTGTTCTAACTTGACATATATAGAAGATTGACCCCAACAGTGATAGATTGTGCATTACTTACAAAGGCACACAAAATATTTACCAGAAATTACCGTATGTTGGGCCTAAAACAAATATCAAAGGAATTTAATCTTTCAGAGTATGTGGAAGCCAGACATCATTAACAAGAAGATAACCAGAAAATCCCCTCATGTTGGAAAGTTAGCAACATACATTTAAATAGACAATAAGTCAAAGAATCAGTTAAAATAGAAGTTAGAGAACATTCCAAACTAAATAATAATTAAAATACAAACTAACTGGGCTTCCCTGGTGGCGCAGTGGTTGAGAATCTGCCTGCCAATACAGGGGACACGGGTTCGAGCCCTGGTCTGGGAAGATGCCACATGCCGCAGAGCAACTAGGCCTGTGAGCCACAACTACTGAGCCTGCGCGTCTGGAGCCTATGCTCCGCAACAAGAGAGGCCGCAACAGTGAGAGGCCCGCGCACCGCGATGAAGAGTGGCCCCCACTTGTCGCAACTAGAGAAAGCCCTCGCACAGAAACGAAGACCCAACACAGCCTAAATAAATAAATAAATAAATAAATAAATAAATAAATAAAAATTTATTAAAAAAAAATACAAACTAACTTGTGAAATATACCTAAAGCTATTCATGTAAGGAAATTTATAACCTTAAATGCATATATTCCATTTATTCATGAGGATATGGGAAAAGGTTCTCAACCTTATTAGTTATCAAAAAATGCAAATTAAAACCACAATGAGATACCGCTATACACCTACCCAATGGCTAAAATGAAGAAGAATGAAAATGCCAAGTACTGTGAGTCTTCACAACAATTAGAACCTTCATATATTGCTGGTACTACTGTAACTTTATTTATACAACCACTATTGAAAACTGGGAGTTTTTTTACTATTTACCACACAGCCCATAATCCAATAATTTTATTCCTAGATATATGCCCAAAGAAATATATATATATATGTGCATCAAAAGTCATGTACGAGAATGCCCATAGCAGCATTATTTCTAATAGCCAAATGCAGTAAACAGCTCAGATATCCCTCAGTAGGGTGGATAAACGAATTGAGTATATTTATACAAAATATAGCAATAAAAATTAATGAACTACTGCTATGTGCAATGATACTGATGAATTGCTCACATAACCAAAATGTCAGGCAAAATACACAGACATAGGAGGAGCTTCAAGATGGCGGAAGAGTAAGACGCGGAGATCACCTTCCTCCCCACAAATACAGCAGAAATACATCTACATGTGGAACAACTCCTACAGAACACCAACTGAACACTGGCAGAAGACCTCAGATCTCCCAAAAGACAAGAAACTCCCCAGGTACCTGGGTAGGGCAAAAGAAAAAAGAAACAACAGAGACAAAAGAATAGGGACGGAGCCTGCACCAGTGGGAGGGAGCTGTGGAGGTTAAAAGGTTTCCACACACTAGGAAGCCCCTTCGCGGGCAGAGACTGCAGGTGGTGGAGGGGGGAAGCTTCGGAGCCACAGAGGAGAGCGCAGCCACAGGGGTGCGGAGGGCAAAGCGGAGAGATTCCCGCACAGAGGCTCGGCGCCGAACAGCACTCACCAGCCCAAGAGGCTTGTCTGCTCATCCGCCGGGGCGGGCAGGGCTGGGAGCTGAGGTTCGGGCTTCATTCGGATCCCAGGGAGAGGGCTGGGGTTGGCGGCGAGAACACAGCCTGAAGGGGCTAGTGCACCACAGCTAGCCGGGAGGGAGCCCGGGAAAAAGTCTGGAGCTGCCGAAGAGTCAAGAGACTTTTTCTTGCCTCTTTGTTTCCTGGGGCGCGAGGAGAGGGGATTAAGAGCGCTGCTTAAACGAGCTCCAGGGACGGGCGCAAGCCACGGCTAGCAGCGCGGACCACAGAGACGGGCATGAGACGCTAAGGCTGCTGCTGCCGCCACCAAGAAGGCTGTGTGCAAGCACAGGTCACTCTCCACACCTCCCCTCCCGGGAGCCTGTGCAGCCCGCCACTGCCAGGGTCCCGTGATCCACGGACACTTACCCGGGAGAACGCACGGTGCGCCTCAAGCTGGTGCAACGTCATGCTGGCCTCTGCCGCCGCAGGCTCGCCCCGCCTCCTCCGTACCGCTCCCTCCCCCCGGCCTGAGTGAGCCAGAGCCCCCGAAGCAGCTGCTCCTTTAACCCCGTCCTGTCTGAGCGAAGTACAGACGCCGTCAGGCGACCTACATGCAGAGGCAGGTCCAAATCCAAAGCTGAACCCCAGGAGCTGTGCGAACAAAGAAAAGAAAGGGAAATTTCTCCCAGCAGCTTCAGGAGCAGCGGATTAAATCTCCACAAACAACTTGATATACCTGCATCTGTGGAATACCTGAATAGACAACGAATCATCCCAAATGGAGGAGGTGGACTTTGGGAGTAACGATATATATATTTTTTTCCCTTTTTCTCTTTTTGTGAGTGTGTATGTGTATGCTTGTGTGTGTGATTTTGTCTCTATAGCTTTGCTTTTACCATTTGTCCTAGGTTTCTGTCGGTCCGTCTTTGTTTTTTAGTATAGTTTTTAGCACTTGTTATCATTGGTGGATTTGTTTTTTGGTTTGGTTGCTCTCTTCTTTCTTCCTTTCTTTTTTTATTACTTAAAAAAATTTTTTTAATAATTATTTTTTATTTTAATAACTTTATTTTATTTTTACTTTATTTTCTTTTCTTTTATCTTCTTTCTTTTTTTTTCTCCCTTTTATTCTGAGCCGTGTGGATGACAGGCTCTTGGTGCTCCAGCCAGGTGTCAGGGTAGTGCCTCTGAGGTGGGAAAGCCAAATTCAGGACACTGGTCCACAAGAGACCTCCCAGCTCAACGTAATATCAAATGGCAAAAATCTCCCAGAGATCTCCATCTCAAGGTCAAGACCCAGCTCCACACAATGACCAGCAAGCTACAGTGCTGGACACCCTATGCCAAGCAACTAGCAAGACAAGAACACAACCCCATCCATTAGCAGAGAGGCTACCTAAGATAATAATAAGGCCACAGACACCCCAAAACACACCACCAGACATGGACCTGCCCACCAGAAAGACAAGATCCAGCCTCATCCACCAGAACACAGGCACTAGTCCCCTCCACCAGGAAGCCTACACAACCCACTGAACCAACCTTAGCCACTGGGGACAGACACCAAAAACAATGGGAACTACGAACCTGCAGCCTGCGAAAAGGAGACCCCAAACACAGTAAGTTAAGCAAAATGAGAAGACAGAGAAACACACAGCAGATGAAGGAGCAAGGCAAAAACCCACCACACCTAACAAATGAAGAGGAAATAGGCAGTCTACCTGAAAAAGAATTCAGGATCATGATAGTAAAGATGATCCAAAATCTTGATAATAGAATAGAGAAAATACAAGAAACGTTTAACAAGGCCCTAGAAGAACTAAAGAGCAAACAAACAGTGATGAACAACACAATAAATGAACTTAAAAATTCTCTAGAAGGGATCAATAGCAGAATAACTGAGACAGAAGAACAGATACGTGACCTGGAAGATAAAATAGTGGAAATAACTACTGCAGAGCAGAATAAAGAAAAAAGAATGAAAAGAATTGAGGACAGTCTCAGAGACCTCTGGGACAACATTAAACGCACCAACATTCGAATTACGGGGTTCCCAGAAGAAGAAGAGAAAAAGAGAGGGACTGAGAAAATATTTGAAGAGATTATAGTTGAAAACTTCCCTAATATGGGAAAGGAAATAGTTAATTAAGTCCAGGAAGCACAGAGAGTCCCATACAGGATAAATGCAAGGAGAAACACACCAAGACACATATTAATCAAACTATCAAAAATTAAATACACAGAAAAAATATTAAAAGCAGCAAGGGAAAAACAACAAATAACAC
This sequence comes from Balaenoptera acutorostrata, assembly GCF_949987535.1. Classification (NCBI taxonomy): domain Eukaryota; kingdom Metazoa; phylum Chordata; class Mammalia; order Artiodactyla; family Balaenopteridae; genus Balaenoptera; species Balaenoptera acutorostrata. The sequence continues at coordinate 38,175,733 of NC_080085.1, forward strand.
ACAAAGGAATCCCCATAAGGTTAACAGCTGAACTTTCAGCAGAAACTCTGCAAGCCAGAAGGGAGTGGCAGGACATATTTAAAGAGATGAAGGAGAAAAACCTACAACCAAGATTACTCTACCCAGCAAGGATCTCATTCAGATTTGACAGAGAAATTAAAACCTTAACAGACAAGCAAAAGCTAAGAGAATTCAGCACCACCAAACCAGCTTTACAACAAATGCTAAAGGAACTTCTCTAGGCAAGAAACACAAGAGAAGGAAAACACCTACAATAACAAACCCAATACATTTAAGAAAATGGGAATAGGAACATACATATCGATAATTACCTAAAATGTAAATGGATTAAATGCTCCAACCAAAACACATAGACTGTCTGAATGGATAAAAAAAGAAGACCCATATATATGCTGTCTACAAGAGACCTAGGGACACATACAGACTGAAAGTGAGAGGATGGAAAAAGGTATTCCATGCAAATGGAAATCAAAGAAAGCTGTAGTAGCAATTCTCATATCACACAAAATAGACTTTAAAAAAAGACTATTACAAGAGACAGAGAAGAACATTACATAATGATCAAGGGATCAATCCAAAAACAAGATATAACAATTGTAAATATTTATGCCCCCAACACAGGAGCACCTCAATACATAAGGCAAATACTAACAGCCATAAAAGGGGAAATCGACAGTAACACAATCATAGTAGGGGACTTTAACACCCCACTTTCACCAATGGACAGATCATCCAAAATGAAAATAAATAAGGAAACACAAGCTTTAAATGATACATTAAACAAGATGGACTTAACTGATATTTCTAGGACATTCCATCCAAAAACAACAGAATACACATTGTTCTCAAGTGCTCATGGAACATTCTCCAGGATAGATCATACTTCGGGTCACAAATCAAGCCTCGGTAAATTTAAGAAAATTGAAATTGTTATCAAGTATCTTTTCCGACCACAACACTATGAGACTAGATATCAATTTCAGAAAAAGATCTGTAAAAAATACAAACATATGGAGGCTAAACAATACACTAATAAATAAGCAAGAGATCACTGAAGAAATCAAAGAGGAAATCAAAAAATACCTAGAAACAAATGACAATGAAAACACAATGACCCAAAACCTATGGGACACAGCAAAAGCAGTTCTAAGAGGGAAGTTTATAGCAATACAATCTTACCTCGAGAAAGAAGAAACATCTCAAATAAACAACCTAACCTTACACCTAAAGCAATTAGAGAAAGAAGAACAAAAAAACCCCAAAGTTATCAGAAGGAGAGAAATCATAAAGATCAGATCAGAAATAAATGAAAAAGAAATGAAAGAAACAATAACTAAGATCAATAAAACTGAAAGCTGGTTCCTTGACAAGATAAACAAAATTGATAAACCACTAGACAGACTCATCAAGAAAAAAAGGGAGAAGACTCAAATCAATAGAATTAGAAATGAAAAGGGAGAAGTCACAACTGACACTGCAGAAATACAAAGGATCATGAGAGATTACAAGCAATTACATGACAATAACATGGACAACCTGAAAGAAATGGACAAATTCTTAGAAATGCGCAACCTTCCGAAACTGAACCAGGAAGAAATAGAAAATATGAAGAGACCAATCACAAGCACTGAAATTGAAACTGTGATTAAAAATCTTCCAACAAACAAAAGCCCAGGACCAGATGGCTTCACAGGCGAATTCTATCAAACATTTAGAGAAGAGCTAACACCTATCTTTCTCAAACTCTTCCAAACTATTGCAGAGGGAGGAACACTCCCCAACTCATTCTACGAGGCCACCATCACCCTGATACCAAAACCAGACAAAGATGTCACAAAGAAAGAAAACTAGAGGCCAATATCACTGATGAACATAGATGCAAAAATCCTCAACAAAATACTAGCAAACAGAATCCAACAGCACATTAAAAGGATCATACACCATGATCAAGTGGGGTTTATCCCAGGAATGCAAGGATTCTTCAATATACGCAAATCAATCAATGTGATACACCATATTAACAAATTGAAGGAGAAAAACCATATGATCATCTCAATAGATGCAGAGAAAGCTTTCGACAAAATTCAACACCCATTTATGATAAAAACCCTCCAGAACGTAGGCATAGAGGGAACTTTCCTCAACATAATAAAGGCCATATATGACAAACACACAGCCAACATCGTCCTCAATGGTGAAAAACTGAAACCATTTCCTCTAAGATCAGGAACAAGACAAGGTCGCCCACTCTCACCACTATTATTCTACATAGTTTTGGAAGTTTTAGCCACAGCAATCAGAGAAGAAATAGAAATAAAAGGAATCCAAATCAGAAAAGAAGAAGTGAAGCTGTCACTGTTTGCAGATGATATGATACTATACATAGAGAATCCTAAAGATGCTACCAGAAAACTACTAGAGCTAATCAATGAATTTGGTAAAGTAGCAGGATACAAAATAAATGCACAGAAATCTCTTGTATTCCTATACACTAATGATGAAAAATCTGAAAGTCTAATTAAGAAAAGACTCCCATTTACCATTGCAACAAAAAGAATAAAATATCTAGGAATAAACCTACCTAAGGAGACAAAAGACCTGTATGCAGAAAACTATAAGGCACTGATGAAAGAAATTAAAGATGATACAAATAGATCGAGAGATATACCATGTCCTTCTTGGATTGGAAGAATCAAGATTGTGAAAATGACTATACTACCCAAAGCAATCTACAGATTCAATGCAATCCCTATCAAACTACCCCTGGCATTTTTCACAGAACTAGAACAAAATATTTCACAATTTGTATGGAAACACAAAAGACCCCAAATAGCCAAAGCATTCTTGAGAAAGAAAAACGGAGCTGGAGGAATCAGGCTCCCTGACTTCAGACTATACTACAAAGCTACAATAATCAAGGCAGTATGGTACTGGCACAAAAACAGAAATATAGATCAATGGAACAGGATAGAAAGCCCAGAGATAAACCCACGCACATATGGTCACCTTATCTTTGATAAAGGAGGCAAGAATATACAGTGGAGAAAAGACAGCCTCTTCAATAAGTGGTGCTGGGAAAACTGGACAGCTACATGTAAAAGAATGAAATTACAACACTCCCTAATACCATACACAAAAATAAACTCAAAATGGATTAAAGACCTAAATGTAAGGCCAGATACTATAAAACTCAGAGGAAAACATAGGCAGAACACTCTATGACATAAATCACAGCAAGATCCTTTTTGACCCAGCTCCTAGAGAAATGGAAATAAAACCAAACATAAACAAATGGGACCTAATGAAACTTAAAAGCTTTTGCACAGCAAAGGAAACCATAAACAAGACAAAAAGACAGTCCTCAGTATGGGAGAAAATATTTGCAAATGAAGCAACTGACAAAGGATTAATCTCCAAAATTTACAAGCAGCTCATGCAGCTCAATATCAAAAAAACAAACAACCCAATCCAAAAATGGGCAGAAGACCTGGGTAGACATTTCTCCAAAGAAGATATACAGATTGCCAACAAACACATGAAGGAATGCTCAACATCATTAATCATTAGAGAAATGCAAATCAAAACTACAATGAGATACCATCTCACACTGGTCAGAATGGCCATCATCAAAAAATCTACAAACAATGAATTCTGGAGAGGGTGTGCAGAAAAGGGAACCCTCTTGCACTGTTGGTGGGAATGTAAATGGATACAGCCACTATGGAGAACAGTATGGAGGTTCCTTAAAAAACTACAAATAGAACTACCAGAGGACCCAGCAATCCCATTACTGGGCATATACCCTGAGAAAACCATAATTCAAAAAGAGACGTGGACTACAATGTTCGTTGCAGCACTATTTACAATAGCCAGGATATGGAAGCAACCTAAATGCCCATCAACAGACGAATGGATAAAGAAGTTGTGGTACATATATACAATGGAATATTACTCAGCCATAAAAAGGAACGAAATTGAGTCATTTGTTGAGACGTGGATGGATCTAGAGACTATCATACAGAGTGAAGTAAGTCAGAAAGAGAAAAACAAATATCATATATTAATCCATGTATGTGGAACCTAGAAAAATGGTACAGATGAGCCAGTTTGCAGGGCACAAGTTGAGACACAGATGTAGAGAATGGACATATGGACACCAAGGGGGGAAAACTGCGGTGGGGTGGGGATGGTGGTGTGCTGAATTGGGCGATTGGGATTGACATGTATACACTGATGTGTATAAAATTGATGCCTAATAAGAACCTGCAGTATAAAAAAACAAACAAAACAACTAATACTAAACTTTCATTGGGTTATTTGTATGGAAATATGTTAATATAAATGTTTCAGACATTACATGAAATTTCTAAAAATCTTATATTTGTATTTGTATGGAAATATGTATGGAAATATGTTAATAGAAATGTTTCAGATATTACATGAAATTTCTAAAAATCTTATATGTTCTGGTATAATGTTATAAGTAATAATCCTAGTTATTACTTTAAAATGTATATCTCAGAAATAACTAATTTTCTTGTCAACTGCATTATTATGAACTTTCATCAAATCTTTAACCGTGGTCATTTTTAAGTCTTTTGTCATTTACAGACAGTTCTGGGTGTACTCTGATGATTTTGCAAATATGTTCCTATAAAAGGGTTTCATCTTCAAGAAATTCATGGAAAAGACTCTGACAAGTACAGTTTTCTGGTAACTGACTGTACTGCTGAACTGAATGAATAAGCATTTTCAGAACTCTAATGAAAAACTGATGAACTCATAAAAGTGCTAACAAAAGATCAAGATGAAAAAAAAATTAATTACATGGGACTGAGTGAACTGATGAGGATGAGTATAATTTTTGTGACTTTCTGTCTGAATTAAAAAAAAAATCCCACAAGGACTCAGAGGCAAAGAATATACAAATCAATTTTCACTGCAAAGTAAAGGAGCTGTTGCAGTGGAGGATTACTGGACTGAATGTCAATATTATGACATAGTATGAGTGTGTTTCATGTTTGGTAATTGCAATCATTGTTGCTTTTGTTGTGGTCATCCATGTACAATGGTTGGTGTCAGTCTATTTATCTCTTGTAAAAGTAAAATACAGGCAGTAGATTGGAGAAGATGGCGGAAGAGTAAGACGCGGAGATCACCTTCCTTCCCACAGATACAGGAGAAATACATCTACACGTGGAACTGCTCCTACAGAACACCCACTGAACGCTGGCAGAAAACGTCCGACCTCCAAAAAGGCAAGAAACTCCCCCCGTACTTGGGTAGGGCAAAAGAAAAAAGAAATAACAGAGACAAAAGAATAGGGACGGCACCTGCACCAGTGGGAGGGAGCCGTGAAGGAGGAAAGGTTTCCACGCACTAGGAAGCCCCTTCGCGGGTGGAGACTGTGGGTGGCGGAGGGGGGAAGCTTCGGAGCCACGGAGGAGAGCGCAGCCACAGAGGTGCGGAGGGCAAAGCGGAGAGGTTCCCGCACGGAGGATCAGTGCCGACCAGCACTCACCAGCCCAAGAGGCTTGTCTGCTCACCTGCCGGGGCGGGCGGGGCTGGGAGCTGAGGCTCGGCTTCCGTCGGATCACAGGGAGAGGACTGGGGCTGGCGGCGTGAACACAGCCTGCAGGGGTTAGCGCGCCACAGCTAGCTGGGAGGGAGTCCGGGGAAAAAGTCTGCAGCTGCCGAAGAGGCAAGAGACTTTTTCTTCCCTCTGTGTTTCCTGGTGCGCGAGGAGAGGGGATTCAGAGCGCCGCCTAAAGGAACTTCAGAGACTGGCGCGAGCCGCAGCTATCAGCGTGGATCCCACGGCAACAGGGGCGCAGAGGGAAAAACGGAGAGATTCCCGCACAGAGGCTCGGCGCTGAGTAGCACTCAGCAGCCTGAGAGGCTTGTCTGCTCACCCGCCGGGGCGGGCGGGGCTGGGAGCTGAGGCTAGGCTTCAGTTGGATCGCAGGGAGAGGACTGGGGCTGGCGGCGTGAACACAGCCTGAAGGGGTTAGCGCACCACAGCTAGCCCGGAGGGAGTCCGGGAAAAAGTCTGCAGCTGCCGAAGAGGCAAGAGACTTTTTCTTGCCTCTTTGTTTCGCGGCGGGCAAGGAGAGTGGATTCAGAGCGCCGCGTAAACGAACTCCAGAGAAGGGCGTGAGCCGCGGCTATCAGCGCGGATCCCACAGCAACAGGGGCGCAGAGGGAAAAACGGAGAGACTCCCGCACAGAGGCTCGGCGCCGAGCAGCGCTCACCAGCCCGAGAGGCTTGTCTGCTCACCCGCCGGGGCGGGCGGGGCTGGGAGCTGAGGCTCGGGCTTCCGTCGGATAGCAGGGAGAGGACTGGGGCTGGCGGTGTGAACACAGCCTGAAGGGGTTGGCGCACCACAGCTAGCCAGGAGGGAGACCAGGAAAAGGTCTGCAGCTGCCGAAGAGGCAAGAGACTTTTTCTTGCCTCTTAGTTTCGCTGCGCGCAAGGAGAGGGGATTCAGAGCGCCGCCTAAACGAACTCCGCGAGCCGCGGCGATCAGCGCGGACCCCAGAGACGGGCGTGAGACGCTGGGGCTGCTGCTGCCGCCTCCAAAAAGCCTGTGTGTGAGCACAGGTCACTCTCCACACCTCCCCTCCCGGTAGCCTGTGCAGCCCGCCACTGCCAGGGTCCCGGATCCGGGGACAACATCCCCGGGAGAACGCACTGCGCGCCTCGAGCTGGTGCAACGTCACGCCGGCCTCGGCCGCCGCAGGCTCGCCCCGTCTCCTCCGTACCGCTCCCTCCCCGCGGCCTGGGTGAGCCAGAGCCCCCGAAGCAGCTGCTCCTTTAACCCCGTCCTGTCTGGGCGGGGAACAGACGCCCTCAGGCGACCTACACGCAGAGGCGGGTCCAAATCCAAAGCTGAACCCCAGGAGCTGTGCGAACAGGGAAGAGAAGGGGAAATCTCCCCCAGCAGCCTCGGGAGCAGCGGATTAAAGCTCCACAAACAACGTGATGTGCCTGCATCTGCTGAATACCTGAATAGACAACGAATCATCCCAAATTCAGGAGGTGGACTTTGGGAGCAGGATATATTAATTTTCCCCCTTTTCCTTTTTTTTGTGAGTGTATATGTATATGCTTCTGGGTGAGATTTTGTCTGTATAGCTTTGCTTTACAATAGCTTTATTTTACTTCACTATATTATAGCCTCTTTCTTTCTTTCTTTCTATTTTTTCTCCCTTTTACTCTGAGCCGTGTGGACGAAAGGCTCTTGGTGCTCCAGCCAGGCATCAGGGCCGTGCCTCTGAGGTGGGAGAGCCAACTTCAGAACACTGGTCCACAAGAGACCTCCCAGCTCCACGTAATACCAAACGGCAAAAATCTCCCAGAGATCTCCATCTCAACATCAAGACCCAGCTTCACCCAACGACCAGCAAGCTACAGTGCTGGACACCCTATGCCAAACAACTAGCTAGACAGGAACACAACCCCATCCATTAGCAGACAGGCTGCCTAAAATCATAATAAGGCCACAGACACCCCAAAATACACCAGCAGACGTGGACGTGCCCACCAGAAAGACAAGATCTAGCCTCATCCACCAGAACTCAGGCACTAGTTCCCTCCACCAGGAAGCCTACACAACCCACTGAACCAACCTTAGCCACTGGGGACAGATACCAAAAACAACGGGAACTACGAACCTGCAGCCTGTGAAAAGGAGACCCCAAACACAGTAAGATAGGCAAAATGAGACGACAGAAAAACACACAGCAGATGAAGGAGCAGGCTCAAAACACACTGGACTTGACAAATGAAGAGGAAATAGGTAGTCTACCTGAAAAAGAATTCAGAATAATGATAGTAAGGATGATCCAAAATCTTGGAAATAGAATAGACAAAATGCAAGAAACATTTAACAAGGATGTAGAAGAACTAAAGAGGAACCAAGCAATGATGAAGAACACAATAAATGAAATTAAAAATACTCTAGATGGGATCAATAGTAGAATAACTGAGGTAGAAGAAAGGATAAGTGACCTGGAAGATAAAATGGTGGAAATAACTACTACAGAGCAGGATAAAGAAAAAGAATGAAAAGAACTGAGGACAGTCTCAGGGACCTCTGGGACAACATTAAACGCACCAACATTCGAATTATAGGGGTACCAGAAGAAGAAGAGAAAAAGAAAGGGACTGAGAAAATTTTTGAAGAGATTATAGTTGAAAACTTCCCTAATATGGGAAAGGAAATAGTTAATCAAGTCCTGGAAGCACAGAGAGTCCCATACAGGATAAACCCAAGGAGGAACACGCCAAGACACATATTAATCAAACTGTCAAAAATTAAATATAAGGAAGACATATTAAAGGCAGCAAGGGAAAAAAAACAAATAACACACAAGGGAATCCCCATAAGGTTAACATCTGATCTATCAGCAGAAACTCTGCAAGCCAGAAGGGAGTGGCAGGATATACTTAAAGTGATGAAGGAGAAAAACCTACAACCAAGATTACTCTACCCAGCAAGGATCTCATTCAGATTCGATGGAGAAATTAAAACCTTTACAGACAAGCAAAAGCTGAGAGAGTTCAGCACCACCAAACCAGCTTTACAACAAATGCTAAAGGAACTTCTCTAGGCAAGAAACACAAGAGAAGGAAAACACCTACAATAACAAACCCAATACATTTAAGAAAATGGGAATAGGAACATACATATCGATAATTACCTTGAATGTAAATGGATTAAATGCTCCCACCAAAAGACACAGGCTGGCTGAATGGATACAAAAACAAGACCCATATATATGCTGTCTACAAGAGACCCACTTCAGACCTAGAGACACATACAGACTGAAAGTGAGGGGATGGAAAAAGATATTCCATGCAAATGGAAATCAAAAGAAAGCTGGAGTAGCAATTCTCATATCAGACAAAATAGACTTTAAAATAAAGACTATTACAAGAGACAAAGAAGGACACTATATAATGATCAAGGGATCGATCCAAGAGGAAGGTATAACAATTGTAAATATTTATGCACCCAACATAGGAGCACCTCAATACATAAGGCAAATACTAAAAGCCATAAAAGGGGAAATTGACAGCAACACAATCATAGTAGGGGACTTTAACACCCCACTTTCACCAATGGACAGATCATCCAAAATGAAAATAAATAAGGAAACACAAGCTTTAAATGATACATTAAACAAGATGGACTTAATTGATATTTATAGGACATTCCACCCAAAAACAACAGAATACACATTGTTCTCAAGTGCTCATGGAACATTCTCCAGGATAGATCATATCTTGGGTCACAAATCAAGCCTTGGTAAATTTAAGAAAATTGAAATCGTATCAAGTATCTTTTCCGACCACAACGCTATGAGACTAGATATCAATTACAGGAAAAGATCTGTAAAAAATACAAACACATGGAGGCTACACAATACATTACTTAATAACGAAGTGATTACTGAAGAAATCAAAGGGGAAATCAAAAAATACCTAGAAACAAATGACAATGGAGACACGACGACCCAAAACCTATGGGACGCAGCAAAAGCAGTGCTAAGAGGGAAGTTTATAGCAATACAAGCCTACCTCAAGAAACAGGAAACATCTCGAATAAACAACCTAACCTTGCACCTAAAGCAATTAGAGAAAGAAGAACAAAAAAACCCCAAAGCCAGCAGAAGGAAAGAAATTATAAAGATCAGGTCAGAAATAAATGAAAAAGAAATGAAGGAAACAATAGCAAAAATCAATGAAACTAAAAGCTGGTTCTTTGAGAAGATAAACAAAATTGATAAACCGTTAGCCAGACTCATCAAGAGAAAAAGGGAGAAGACTCAGATCAATAGAATTAGAAATGAAAAAGGAGAAGTAACCACTGACACTGCAGAAATACAAAAGATCATGAGAGATTACTACAAGCAACTCTATGCCAATAAAATGGACAACCTGGAAGAAATGGACAGATTCTTAGAAATGCACAAACTGCCGAGACTGAACCAGGAAGAAATAGAAAATATGAACAGACCAATCACAAGCACTGAAATTGAAACTGTGATTAAAAACCTTCCAACAAACAAAAGCCCAGGACCAGATGGCTTCACAGGTGAATTCTATCAAACATTTAGAGACGAGCTAACACCTATCCTTCTCAAACTCTTCCAAACTATTGCAGAGGGAGGAACACTCCCAAACTCATTCTACGAGGCCACCATCACCCTGATACCAAAACCAGACAAAGATGTCACAAAGAAAGAAAACTACAGGCCAATATCACTGATGAACATAGATGCAAAAATCCTCAACAAAATACTAGCAAACAGAATCCAACAGCACATTAAAAGGATCATACACCATGATCAAGTGGGGTTTATCCCAGGAATGCAAGGATTCTTCAACATACGCAAATCAATCAATGTGATACACCATATTAACAAATTGAAGGAGAAAAACCATATGATCATCTCAATAGATGCAGAGAAAGCTTTCGACAAAATTCAACACCCATTTATGATAAAAGCCCTGCAGAAAGTAGGCATAGAGGGAACTTTCCTCAACATAATAAAGGCCATATATGACAAACCCACAGCCAACATTGTCCTCAATGGTGAAAAACTGAAACCATTTCCACTAAGATCAGGAACAAGACAAAGTTGCCCACTCTCACCACTATTATTCAACATAGTTTTGGAAGTGTTAGCCACAGCAATCAGAGAAGACAAAGAAATAAAAGGAATCCAAATCGGAAAAGAAGAAGTAAAGCTGTCACTATCTGCAGATGACATGATACTATACATAGAGAATCCTAAAGATGCTACCAGAAAACTCCTAGAGCTAATCAATGAATTTGGTAAAGTAGCAGGATACAAAATTAATGCACAGAAATCTCTTGCATTTCTATACACTAATGACAAAAAATCTGAAAGTGAAATTAAGAAAACACTCCCATTTACCATTGCAACAAAAAGAATAAAATATCTAGGAATAAACCTACCTAAGGAGACAAAAGACCTGTATGCAGAAAATTATAAGACACTGATGAAAGAAATTAAAGATGATACAAATAGATGGAGAGATATACCATGTTCCTGGATTGGAAGAATCAACATTGTGAAAATGACTCTACTTCCCAAAGCAATCTACAGATTCAATGCAATCCCTATCAAACTACCACTGGCATTTTTCACAGAACTAGAACAAAAAATTTCACAATGTGTATGGAAACACAAAAGACCCCGAATAGCCAAAGCAATCTTGAGAACGAAAAATGGAGCTGGGGGAATCAGGCTCCCTGACTTCAGACTATATTACAAAGCTTCAGTAATCAAGACAGTTTGGTACTGGCACAAAAACAGAAATATAGATCAATGGAACAGGATAGAAAGCCCAGAGATAAACCCACACACATATGGTCACCTTATCTTTGATAAAGGAGCCAAGCATATACAGTGGAGAAAAGACAGCCTCTTCAATAAGTGGTGATGGGAAAATTGGACAGGAACATGTAAAAGTATGAAATTAGAACACTCCCTGACACCATGCACAAAAATAAACTCAAAATGGATTAAAGACCTAAGTGTAAGGGCAGACACTATCAAACTCTTAGAGGAAAACATAGGCAGAACACTCTATGACATATATCACAGCAAGATTCTTTTTGACCCAGCTCCCAGAGAAATGGAAATAAGAACACAAATAAACAAATGGGACCTAATGAAACTTCAAAGCTTTTGCACAGCAAAGGAAACCATAAACAAGACTAAAAGACAACCCTCAGAATGGGAGAAAATATTTGCAAATGAAGCAACTGACAAAGGATTAATCTCCAAGATTTACAAGCAGCTCATGCAGCTCAATAACAAAAAAACGAACAACCCAATCCAAAAATGGGCAGAAGATCTAAATAGACATTTCTCCAAAGAAGATATACAGATGGCCTACAGACACATGAAAGAATGCTCAACATCATTAATCATTAGAGAAATGCAAATCAAAACTACAATGAGATATCCTCTCACACCGGTCAGAATGGCCATCATCAAAAAATCTAGAAACAATAAATGCTGGAGAGGGTGTGGAGGAAAGGGAACACTCTTGCAGTGTTGGTGGGAATGTAAATTGATACAGCCACTATGGAGAACAGTATGGAGGTTCCTTAAAAAACTACAAATAGAATTACCATACGACCCAGCAATCCCACTACTGGGCATATACCCTGAGAAAACCATAGGTCAAAAAGAGTCATGTACCAAAATGTTCATTGCAGCTCTATTTACAATAGTCAGGACATGGAAGCAACCTAAATGTCCATCGACAGATGAATGGATAAAGAAGATGTCGCACATATATACAATGGAATATTACTCAGCCATAAAAAGAAATGAAATGGAGGTATTTGTAATGAGGTGGATGGAGTTAGAGTCTGTCATACAGAGTGAAGTAAGTCAGAAAGAGAAAAACAAATACAGTATGCTAAAACATATATACGGAATCTAAGGGAAAAAAAAAAAAGGCCATGAAGAACCTAGTGACAAGACGGGAATAAAGACACAGACCTACTAGAGAATGGACTTGAGGATATGGGGAGGGGGTGGGGTGAGATGTGACAGGGTAAGAGAGTGTCATGGACATATATACACTACCAAATGTAAAATAGATAACTAGTGGGAAGCAGCCGCATAGCACAGGGAGATCAGCTCGGTGCTTTGTGACCACCTAGAGGGGTGGGATGGGGAGGGTGGGAGGGAGGGAGATGCAAGAGGGAAGAGAAATGGGAACATATTGTATATGTATAACTGATTCACTTTGTTATAAAGCAGAAGCTAACACACTATTGTAAGGCAATTATACTTCAATAAAGATGTTTAAAAAAAATAAAATAAAATAAAATAAAATACAGTGTGTGTGTGTGAAAAAAAAAAAGAAGATGTGGCACGTGTATACAATGGAATATTACTCAGCCATAAAAAGAAACGAAATTGAGTTATTTGTGGTGAGGTGGATGGACCTAGAGTCTGTCATGCAGAGTGAAGTAAGTCAGAAAGAGAAAAACAAATACCGTATGCTAACACATATATATAGAATCTAAAAAAAAAATCGTCATGAAGAACCTAGTGGTAAGATGGGAATAAAGACACAGACCTACTAGAGAATGGACTTGAGGATATGGGGAGGGGGAAGGGTAAGCTGTGACAAAGTGAGAGAGTGGCATGGACATATATACACTACAAAATGTAAAACAGATAGCTAGTGGGAGGCAGCCGCATAGCACAGGGAGATCAGCTCAGTGCTTTGTGACCACCTAGAGGGGTGGGATAGGAAGGGTGGGAGGGAGGAAGACACAAGAGGGAAGATATATGGGGACATATGTATATGTATAACTGATTCACTTTGTTATAAAGCAGAAACTAACACACCATTGTAAAGCAATTATACTCCAATAAAGATGTTAAAAAATAAATAAATAAATTTTAAAAATAAAATAAAATATCCAGACATAAAAGAATACATACTGCACGATTCCATTATATATAAAATTCAAACACAGGCAAAATTAATCTTTGGGTTTGAGAATTAAAATAGCAGTTACCTCTGGGAGGAGAGTGGGGTTAGCGCCTGGGAGGGGGCAAAAAAATCACTTGTGGAATGCTGATAGCGTTCTAGTTCTTGATCTGGATAGTAGTTCATATTGTGATTCTTGAGCTGAAACCTGTGATTTATGTTCTTTATTTTATGGATTCTACGTCTTTAAAATGTGAAACAACTGAATTGGAAATTACTATTTTGTCATATATGTTTGATATGAAAAGGTAAGTACTGATCTGAACCAAATTTGAGTTGCAGAACCAGACATTAGAGAATGCTTAGACTGAAAGAAAGAAACAGTTCAAATTTGCAAGTGACCACTGCATTAGCTCCCATGAGAAGCCTGAACTCATGTTTTGAAAAAGGAATGAGCAATCCATACTTTAGGGTTCTGAAGTGTTATTAACTCATAACATTTCTGACACTGAATGAGGGATTTTTTTTTTCCTCTTGACACCAAAGAGCACGGTGTCTTTTCCAACACCATTTCTCCAAATCTCTGACACCAACTAAGTGTCCAACAATTCAGTTCTTGCACTAACTACCCAGAGTTAGCACAGACCCCGTAGCTTAAGGGCTCAATCCCACAAACCTGCCCCCCCTTCAGACACCAATTGCAAGTATTAGATGTCCAAATTACCCATACTTCTGTCTGACTTGGCTAAAAATTGGGGGTTTCCATGACCCCTGCCTCAGGTTCAATAATTTGATAGAGCAACTCACAGAACTCAGGAAAGTGCTTTACTTACTATTACCAGTTTATGGTAAAGGACACAACTCAGGAACAGCCAAATGGAAGAGATACATAGAGCACGGTGTGAGGGAAGGGGCACCGAGCTTCCATGCCCTCTTTAGATACAACATCTTCCTAGTACCTTGATGTGTTCATCACCTGGAAGCTCTCTGAACCCATTGTTTAGAGGTTTTTATGGAGGTTTCATTACATAGGCATGACTGATCAAATCATTGGCTATTGGTGATCATCTCAATCTTCACCGCCAATCCTTTCCCAAGAGGTTGGGGGTGGGAGATGGTTGGGGCAGTGGTGGAGCTGACACTTCCAACTCTAATCATGAATTGGTTTTTCTGGTGACCAGCCCCCATACTGAAGCTATCTAGGGGCTCCAGCCACCAGCAATCTCATCAGCATACAAAAGACATTCTGATCACTTAGGAGATTCCAAGGGTTTTAGGAGCTATGTGCCAAGACAAAATATATATTTCTTATTGTATCCCAGGGCTGTTAAGTACTAAGTGCTACCTGATTCTTCCCCTAAATAATTCAGTTTTATTCACATTAAACATTTCCTCTTTTATTTAATCCCCTTCTGTAATTTTACTCTTAGTGGTCCTGCTAATTTTTACAAATGTCTAATTTTCTTAGCTCCTTTCTTTCTCCTACATCCCACAACTTCTTTGCTCTAGCCTCAAAATGAATTAAGAATCAACCATTTCTTACACTTTGATCACTCTGCCTGGTCAAAGCCACCTCACCTTTCCCTTGAAGAATAAAATATGTTCCTAACTTAGTGTCTCTGTTTCTAACCCTGCCCTCTGGTCTAGTCTCTACAAAGAAGCCAGAGGGATCTCAACAAAGGTAGTTAGATAAAGTTACTCCTCTATTCAAAACATTCCAATGGCTTCCCATTCACTGAAAGTCAAATTTGAAACCTTTAGCCTAACCTACAAGACCCTACAAGATCTGACCCCATCTCTTACCCCTCTCCCCTCACTGGTCTCCTTTCTACTTCTCTAACATAATTAGTATGGTTCTACCTCAGGGCCTTTGCACTGGGTGTTCCTCCAACCTGGAATTCTCTTTCCACAGATGGGAAGTTCCAGATTTGGGGCAGGAAAATGCAAAGTGAGCCTAAGAACATCTCAATGTACTGGAAAACCAGAAAACACTCAAAGACTAATGGGATCATGTCAAAAAGATATAGGAGCTGCCTTGAAAGGGCCCCTACTGGCAAAAAGTGGGACAATTTGAACATCAAAAAAATTAAATAACAGTAATTTATTTTAGCAAAATGAATAAGGAAAAATGTTTGAGTCCATAACAATATGAGAGAGAGAGAGAGAGAGAGCCTGTTTTCTTGAAAAGTATGCCAGCTAGTAAATGTAAAATTTATGACAAAATTATAAAACTACCATTTTGCAATTCCCAATGTAATATATAATTCAGGAAGGATCATCAATGGATACTAAGACTATTAGATGAAAGCTATTAGGGAAGAGAATATTTACATGGTGCTAATCAATGTGTTAGCCCACAGATTACTTAGAATTGCAAAGGGGGAAAATGTACTTTCACAATGGAGGAACTGTAAATTTCTTACCTTAACCAAAGGATCAAACCCAGCATCTACTGATAGTGAGTCAACCTGGAATTAGGAGCTTCTTGATATCATGCAATATGAAATACACAATATCACTTAATCAAGATTCTAGATCTAATGTTTTGTCTGTATCACAGACTGAGAGAGGGCAAGTTAAATTACATCGTGAAGAAACAATCAGATAAATCAAGCATGTGGGACATTCTATAGCAGCGGTCCCCAAACTTTTTGGCACCAGGGACCAGTTTTGTGGAAGACAATTTTCCATGGACGGGGTAAGGGGATGATTCAAGTGCGTTACATTTATTGTGCACTTCATTTCTATTATTATTACATTGTAATATATAATGAAATAATTATACAACTCACCATAATGCAGAATCAGTGGGAGCCCTGAGCTTGTTTTCATTTGCCACTCACTGATAGGGTTTTGATATGAGTCTGCAAGCAATTGATTTATTATGGTCTCTGTGCAGTCAAACCTCTCTGCTAATGATAATCTGTATTTGCAGCCGCTCCCCAGCGCTAGCATCACCGCCTCAGCTCCACCTCAGATCATCAGGCATCAGATCCTCACAGGGAGCCCGCAACCTAGATACCTCGCATGCGCAGTTCACATTAGGGTTCGGGCTTCTATAAGAATCTAATGCTGCCGCTGATCTGACAGGAGGCAGAGCTCAGGCGGTAATGCGAGCGATGGGGAGCAGCTGTAAATACAGATGAAGCTTTGCTCGCCCGCCCACGGCTCACCTCCTGCTGTGCAGCCCGGTTCCTAACATGCCATGGACCGGTCTGTGGCCTGGGGGTTGGGGACTCCTGTTCTATAGGACAGCTGGCCTAGAATCCCGGTTAGAGGAGGTCATTGAGAGAATGTGACCACTGGTTGACACGGGAGTTGGACCCGGGCAATAGAAGGCTCCTAACCTCTTCCCCTATCCTTGGAATGTACATAACGCCCACTGTTCCCACACTATGAGCTCTTTAAAGGACACAGCCTTGAGAGAGTAAGGTGTTAAGACTATCTGAACAGTAAACATGAATGAACCCCACTAAAGCCCCTACATCAACTTTTAAGATTCTGGTGGGTGAGTGTGGAGGTCTGTTTTGTGGCCGCCCAATGCAAGCCTCACATGTAAGTTCCCTTGCTTATTAAAACTGCCACCTACCAATCAGGAGTGCTCTGCCTCTTTCTTTGGTCTCTCCTTGCCCTCTGTTTATGGGGGCCAGTGTGTGAACCAACAATCCTCAAAGCTAATGTCATTAAAATGAGGGTGGGAAGAAGCATAACAGTGTAATGCAATGCATGATTTGCGATTGGACCCTGGTTTGAAAAAAAATCACCATAGAAGACATTCTTGGGACAGTGAGAACAATCTTAACATGGACTTGATATCAGATCATATTACGGAATTATTGTTAATATCTGTGGGAAATTGTTTATCAGAACTAGTAATCAAAACTTCAAAATTTAAAATTTAGACACAATTTGTTCCCTATTTGGTTGGCACTGATTTAAAAAAATTCTAAGAATTTTAATTCTAAATGACTAAAAAGAATTTTGGTGGTGTGGCAAAATGGATTCTGCAGTGCATGTGCATAATATCTGTCCTCTTAAGCCATTTCCAGAAATTGATTTTTGGAAATTAGCCATGGATATACATATGGAAATAATGTTATCATAACCATTCTGCATTTACAGAATCAAACAATGTTCAACAATAAGGTATTGGTTAAATAAGAGACTAGTGTGTAGTCATTAAAAATGATAATACAGTAAAGACATATATTTATTGACAAGGATGGAATTTCATGTTACAGTATATCAATGAAGAAAATGAATTACAAAATAGCACATAGAGTTTGAGTCTACTTTATCATATATTTATTTATAAGAATATGCTCAAGAATGGAATGATATAAAATGCAGACTGTATGTATCTTTCAGTAGCAGAATTGCATTTGACTTATTTGTGCTTATCTGTATTTTTGAAATTTTCAAAGTAGCATTTATTTCCGTATAATGAAGTTATCTAAGGTAACTTCTTTTTGAAAGCCTTTCTTTAGGTTTTGAGGCACATTAAAACATTAATTAAACGTTAGAAGGGAAAGCCCTTAAAATGACCCAAATGTGTGTCTAGCAGTGAACAAGAAGTCATGTTTGGAGTTCTACTGGATTATTAATTACAGCATATAAATATTATTTCTTGGAAAGACAATGTAACACTCTAGGCCTTTTTCCAGGATATGCAGCAACAGTCCTTGAATCGCAGATACCACAGAATAATTTGATATTTGAAATCCCAGTTGCATGTGATGTTGACTAGTTTGACCTGCTTCCAAACTCGCAGGCTCAGAGCAAGAGATGTGGGCAAGACTCTCAGAGACCAGCTTGGTCACAGGGATGGTGATTAGAGTTAAAAATTAGATTAGAACCAGATCCTGGGCTAACAAATACTTAAACTGATGTCCTTTAAGTATTTAACATTTGTTTATTGGAAGTGAGACAGAAGCTGCTTTTCAATCAGTCAAAATTGTATCCTTTTTTTATGAAAATAAGGGATTTATTAAAGTTTACCTTAACTTTAATTTTGTTATTCCATACTGTTCTTACCATAAATGGATGTCATAAACCAATCATGCTAAGGATATGACAAGTACATTCATGCTCTGGGGCCTTTGCACTGGCTAACCCCTCCATCTGGTAGGCTCTTCCCCCAGATAACTGCATCTAAACTTTTTACTGCCTTCAAGTCTATGTCAAATGTCACCTAATCATGGTTTAATTTAAAATGTCTTGTTCAATACTTGTGTTCTATTTTTCTTGCTTTCATACTGAGAAAAATTACTCCTTTCTTTTTTTTAGGGCTTGCTCTCTGTTTTTCTTTTGTGATTTTTTTTCTCCCTTAACCAGGTATCTTCTTGGGAGGCATATTAAAAGTTTTAAAATTTAGATAATGAAGTAGATAATTTGCCCCCAGTGAACAAAAACTGTATCACTGTTATTATGTTTGCAGAATTTCAGCTAATTCTGCTTATCAACACCATGTGACTCAGCTGACCAGGTACAACTTATACCTATTTGTCTCAAAAATACTGAAGAAGAAAAAGATACACTGGCTCTGACTCTGGTAACTAGTATTTCTACTTATATAACTTATCTATTGCTGTGTTATGTAGGGGTAAATAAACTTTTTCTCTATCCTCTCAGGTTCAGTACCTGGGACCTGTGAATTAAACTAACAAAAGATAGATTAGCAAGAGAAAAAAAGTTTATTTACATATGCAATATTGCATACACACAGGAGTATTCAGTGATGAGTAACTCAAAGAGTAGTTAGAATTGGGGTTTATATTAACCATCTTAATAGGTGAAAGGGAGGGGAAGGAAAGGGACTCAGGGGAAAACAAATGAACTTTTGGAAAGATAAATGGGCCCTTAGGAGAACAGATGGGCAATATGATAGTCTTGTGATAATGTTTGTTTGGGTGTGGTGCTGACTTCTTGTCTCCTGTTCTGGGGAGGGAATTATAACAACTGAGTTCTTTTGGGAGGCTCTGCTTTTAGATAGATAAGGGAAACTCTGAGAAAGCTTCTTTCTGCATCTGCTGAGTCTCAATTACCTTCAGGTCAGAATAATCTTTATGTCAAAGTAGCATATTTTGAGGTGGCATATCCTCATCCCCTTCAGTAACAAACCACCCCCAAACTTAGAGATTTTAAATTACAATAAATAAGTCACCAGTCTGTGGATTTGCAGGGCAATCCTTCTGTTGGTTTCACATAAGCTCGCTCATGCAACTGCAGTCAGCTGGACCACTGGCTGGGGTGCAAGCAACTTCACTTATATGTCCAGCAGCTGGTTCTGGTTATCAGCTGGGGCATCTTGGTTCTCATCCTCAAATAGAATAGATCAGTTTCCTTACGTAATAGTCTCATTGTAGCATTCTGAGAGAGTGATACTGGAAGTTGAAGATCTCTTAAGGCCTAAACCTACAGCTGGCACAGTGTCACTTCCATTGCATCTTAGTCAAAGCAAGTCACAAGGTAGGTCCAGACTCAGAGGATGGGGAGAAGACTCCACCTCTTGATAGGAGGAGTGGGAAATGTACATTGCAAAAGAGCATAAGAGGACGTGTTGCGACCATCTTTGACAATCTACCACACCACTCCAAGACACTGTCCATTTTGGAGGAAATTGGACCATTTTCATTTACAGTTTAATGAATTAAATAGAGGTTTTGAGGAAACATGAGTTAAATGACATTTTCTTTCTGATTTATTTCAGACGTATATTTGTACCCCCTCATAAGTCATATAAGCTATACCAACAGAGTCTGGTTAAATTAAGGAATTTATGAAAAAGAATATAGTATAGCTTGCAGAAACTCCAGATGGAGCTTGGAAGCCCCATAGTCAAGGCTGACGTCCCAAATCAGGCCGTGCTGATGGAAGCGACACTAGGAGAGAGGAAATAGGGGCCACGGCTACTGCCAGCCCTCACTGGGAAAGAGTCACAGGAGTCATCATTCAGCAAATGATGACAAAGAGCTTACCTGGCCTAGACGCAGAGTGATCTAGGCCCCAGGTTATAGCTGGGTCAAAACCCTCCAGCTTCCAGGGAGCTCACATTCTAGTGGTAGGAAACAGATAATAAACTATACACATAATACATAAGTAAATTATATATTATGTTAGGAAATGATGAATAGTATGGAGAAATAGAAAAAAATGTAGGTCAGGCCACGGGAGATTAGAAATGGTGGGGATGGACAGTGCTCTGAAAGAATGACTTTTGAGCAAACACTTGAAGGGGGTAAAGAGGTTCTCCGTGCAGATCCATACAGGAAGAGCATTCCAGGAGTAGAGAACAGCCTAAGTTGTGTATGCACCTGACACCTTTGTGGATCATAGAGGGGGCCAGTGTGGCTGGAGCGGAATGAGTGCAGGAGAGAAGCAGGAGACATGCTCAGATTGGTAAGAGGGGAACAGCTGTCACAGAGAGCCTTTTAAACCATTGACTGGGCTTCGGCTCTTACTCTAAAGTGGGGAGCCATTGCCAGGTTTTTTGTTGTTGTTTTGTTTTTTTCTTGGGTTTCTGTTTGTTTGTTTCTGGCCAGGCCATGCAGCTTGTGGGATCTGAGTTTGCTGACCAGGGATTGAACCCGAGCCCTCAGCAGTGAAAGTGTGGAGTCCTAACCACTGGACCGCCAGGGAATTCCCCATCGCCAGGTTTTAAAGAGAGAAATGACATGATCTGACTTACTTTTCGACAGAATATGCTTTCTTCAGAGTATTAGGTTATGATCAGTATGTGAAACAGTAATAGGGTAGGAGTGAAAGTAAGACTATTAATTAAATACAATACAAGAGAATATCTTTGCCACCTGTGGGTGGCTAGATAGAATAAACAAAACGTCAAAGACACATGCTATGAAGCAAAACACCTGATGAATTTGAGTACCTCAAAAATAAGTACTTCTGTTCAGTGAGGCACATCACAGCTAGCATTACCAGATAGGTACATATAGGAGGAGACAGTGGTAATGCCCAAGAGGGAGGAGTGCTTCCGACTGTACAAGGAGCTCTTGTAAAACAACCAGAACAATAACATAAATCTCAATTTTTAAAATGGGCGAACAATATGAGCAGACAAGATACAGAATAGGAAAGCTTAAAGTCTTATAAGTAAATGAAGAGAAGTTCGAAATCATAGGTAATCAGAGAAATGAAAATTGAAACCACGGTGAGATATTGCCTGCTGACTGGCATCATTTAGAAAGTTGGATGATGTCAAATATTGGCAGGGAGGTGGGAGTACAGCAAGCCTCACACATTGCTGATGGCAGTGTGTACCCTGGCACCATTCTGGAGAGCGATCTGGCAATACTTAGTCAGATGACATGTATACTCCACCCTGTACTCCAGCAATTCTGCTCCAAGGTATATATTACACAAAAAAATTCTCACTTGGTAGACAAGTGGGCATAGAGGAGGATGGAGCTGATTCTTTAAGTGAAGGTTAGCCTGAAATCCAAGATGTACAAATAAACCCATACAACTCTGATTGAAGAGAAGAGGAGAGCGCTGGAGGCCAAGCTCTCCCTGAGTGTCCTCTTGCCCCCCATCCAGCCCGTGATGGAGAATCATGAATGGGCTCCTTAGAAGCACAACCAGAAAACTATTACCCAACACTAGCACATGGCTTTTGAGGCACCAAAACATGAATAAGTAGACGTAAGGAATTACACGTAGTAAGATTGTCACATGTACAAAGGAGGGGGTAAGGGAAAGGTAAGGTAGCCAGTGAGTGCTGGTAATTGCACATTCAGGTAGCTGGGAGACCCTACGCAACCCACCCAACCTCTTGCTGAGAGGGAAATGCTCAGGGTTTGTCCTGTTTTGGTGACTTGCTCAGCCCTATTCACACCTCTTCCACATCATAGCCTAGCCTGTGCCTGTAAAACAGTGCAATTTTCTCTTCCATGATAAAATATGGGGGCACATAATTTAATTGTCTTCCTACTTCAAACACTGTAATTCTACCACTGCAGACAGGAAGAAGGAGACAGAGAAGGGAGATACTATCAAGTCCAGCAACTCTTTCAAATTCGCAGGGATTTGCTTTAGACAACACTGCCTGGCCAGGATCAGAACAGCTCATTTTTGCAGACAGCTTGTTTATTCCTGTGAGAAGCTTTCATAAGGAAAGTGGACCTTGCTAGACTATGTGAAAAGCCAGTTAGCTGAGCCAACAGTGGATTCCTTCGCTGGAGTGAAGTGACTTGACATTATTGCTTATCACTGGCTTGTATCCTGGTCAGATCTTTCTGCCCCTGAGAGCCAGATGTTCTCACTGATAGCTCTCTTTCACCCTTTCTCCTTCTCTTGCCCTCCCTCCCTCCCTCCTTCCTTCCCTTTCCCTTGGTCTCACAATGACTGTCAAAATGGGCTTCTCTCAGCACTTTAACAAGCAAAGACATTGAGTCACTCAGTTATTAGTATCCACTGCAGAGCCTGTGGACTTTGTCCCCAACTGCTGTTTACCTGGGCCCCAAGCAGGAGAGGCATTGGTGAGAGAACTTTTACTCCAGTTTGCAATGTTGAATTACAAAAATGGTCAAGAGACAGTGGGAATCTGTCCATCTCTCAGGATTTCTATTTTTCATTTGTTTCTTTGCCTTGCTTTAATACGAGTGGAAATGCCTCTCCTGTTTTCCCATTAAATAAGATAATGGTTTCAGAACTAACATATATACACCTTAGTTATGAGAGTAACCTTCAATTCTTATTTTATTGAGAGATTTTTTTTAACATGAATGGTTGTTTAAAGTTTAGCAATGGCTTTTTCAGCATCTATGGAGATAATTATATGTGTTTTTGGTCAATATATTAATCCAGTGTATAATACTAATGGATTTCTTAATATTGAACCATTTTCCTGGAATAAATCCCACTCGATCATGGTGTGTTATTTTTCTCACTGTAATGTTGGGGTTTGTTTGCTAGTATTTTATCTGGATTTATTTTTTTTGTATTTGCATTCTTGAGTGATATTGGCCCGTACTTTTCATTCTTGTACTGTCTTTACTGGGTTTTGCATCATGAATGGAATTAGGAAGTTTTCCTTTATTCTTGGTGATCTGGAATAATATATAGAGCATTGGAATTATCTTATATTTAAGAATTTGGTAGAAAATCTCTAGGAAAACATCTTGGCTTTGTGGGGTATTTCCTTAATTATTTTCCCTATTTCTTTTATGGAAATTGATCTAAGTCTAATGGAGTAAATTTTGGTAATGTGTATTTCCCTAGGAAATTATCCATTTGATAGAGATTTTCAAATTCATTTCTATAGGGGTCTCCAAAGTAGTCTCTTATGATTTTTTTAAAAGTTTCTTCTGTTTCAGTGGTTATTTGCTTCTTGTCATTTTTTATTTTATATATTTGTGCCGTATCTCTTTGATTTTGAACAAGTTAGCTAGTAATGTGTCTCTTTTGTTATTTTTCTTTAAAAAATGTGAGTTTGATTTATTAGTGAGGTATATTGTTTTCTATAACTCAGTCTCTGCTCTTAGATTTATTGTTTCGTGTTCTCAACCTCTGCTTTTATCTTTATAGTTCCTTTCCTTGTGCTTTCTTTTGGTTTAGTTTATTCTTTTCCTAGTATGATTTTAAACCTATGAATTTTCCTGTGATCACTGCTTAAAATGTATCCCATAGATTCTGATATGCACTGTTTTCATTATATAGTTTTTATATTATTTTTTGAAGTATAGTTGATTTACAATGTTATATTAGTTTCAAGTTACGGCATAGTGATTGGATATTTTTATAGATTATACTCCATTTAAAGTTATTTTAAAATAATGGCCATACTTCCCTGTGCGCTACAATAGATCCTTGTTACTTATTTATTTTATACATAGTAGTTTGTGTTTCTTAATCCCCTACCCCTATTTCACCTCTCCCTCCCTCCCTCTCCCCACTGGTAATCACTACTTTGTTCTCTATATTCATGAGTCTGTTTGTTTTATTATATACGTTCGTTTGTTTTGTATTTTATTTAAAAATTTATTTATTTATTTATTTATTTATTTTTGGCTGCGTTGGGTCTTCGTTGCTGTGCACAGGTTTTCCCTAGTTTCAGAGAGCGGGGGCTACTCTTTGTTGCGGTGCGTGGGCTTCTCATTGCGGTGTCTTCTCTTGTTGCGGAGCACCAGCTCTAGGCATGCGGGCTTCAGTAGTTGCGGCTCGCAGGCTCAGTAGTTGTGGCGCACAGGCTTGGTTGCTCCACAGCATGTGTGGTGCAGGGCTTGAAGCCGT